>NW_028270152.1:90749708-91049708 GCF_037043375.1 Chiloscyllium plagiosum
CCCTCTCCCCTCTCTCTGCCCCTTTGATCTCTCTTTCTGCCCATTCTCGCTTTCTCCCCTCTCTGTCTCCACCCACTCTCTCACTCACCTCTCTTGCTCCGTGTCTCGATCGCTCCTCATCTCTCTTACTTCTCCTCTCCCTCTCTCTCTCCTCTCTTGCCTCTTTTTTGCTCCGCCATTCCTCTGTCCTCCCCTCCCTCTCTCTCTTATGCCCTCATGTTCCTCTCCCCAGTCTCTTTCACCCCAATCTCTCTCATCCCTCTCTCTCAATTCCCTCCCTCCTCCCGTGTCCCTCTCTCTCCCCCTCTCACCCTCCTGTCCTCCCCCACTGTTTCATTCTCCCATTTCTCCTGTTTGGCTCTCTATCTCTCATTCTCTCTCTCTGTCTGCCCCACAATCACTCTCTCTTACCTCCTTCAATCTCTGATCCTATTTCTCTCACTGTCTCTACCCCTTCCGTCTGTCTTGTTCCACTCTCTATGTCTCTCTCTCTCTCCCACTCACTGCTACGCACCCTTTTCCCTCTCTCTCCTCCCCTCTCTCTCCCCTCTCTCTCTCTGCACCTTTTCTCTGTTTTGTCCTCTCTCCCCTTCCATCCCTCCTTCTCTCTCCTCGCTTTCACCTTCTCTCTTACTCGTGCCTCCCTCTCTCTCCCTCGCCCTCTACACCTCTCTCTCCCAGCCCCTCTCTCTACACCTCTCTTACACCTCCCTCTCTCTTTCTCTCTCCTTCCATTTTCTGTCCCTCACCCCTCTCTCTCAATCCGCCCCCTCTCTATACACTTTCCGTCTCTCCCCACCAACCTCTCTCCCTTTAATCCCTTCCTGTCTCCCTCTATCACCTCCCCTCACTCTCTACAACCCTGTTTTTCTATATCTCTCTTGCCCCCACTTCTCTTTCTCTCTCCCCATTTACCTCTCTCTGTCCCACAGCTGCATCTCTCTCCCATCGTTTTGTCTTCACCTACCCCCTTCGATACCCACTGTCTCTCACCACTCATCTCTCTCCTCCTCTCTGTCTCAATCTCCTCCCTTCCTGTTTCTCTTCCCTCCATTTTTCTCTGTCTCTCTACAACTTCCTTCTCTCTCTCCGCATCCCTTCTCTCTAACCGTTCCCTCATTCTATCTCCCAATTCACTCCTCCTTGTTCTCTCCTCACCCTTCTCTCTCTTCACCCCTCCTCCCTATCCCTCCGTCTCACTCTTGAATCCGTCTGCCGCTCTCCCATTCTTCCTCTCTTCCTCTCTCACTTGCCTCCCTTTCTCTATCTCTTTCACCTTCACTCTTATCTGTCTCCATCTCTCTCCTTGTCTATCCCACCCTCCACCTCTCTCCCGCTCCCTCTCTGGCCCACCTCCCCCTCCAAAAATCTTCATTTCTTTCTTTCTTCCTTTCCCCCCTCTATTCCTCTGTCTCACTCGTCCCCTCTCTCCACCCTAGAGGCTTCCTGCCTCTTTTGCTGATTCAGGGTTTTTGCCTGAAATATTGATTTTTCTGCTCCTTGGATGCTGCCTGACCTGCTGTGCTTTTCCAGCACCGCTCTAATTCTCTCTCTCAGTTTAGCTCAGTTGGTTGCGCAGCTAGTTTGCAATGCAGAATAGTGCGAACCTCAGGGGTTTAAATCCTACACCAGCTGAGATTACTGTGAACGTTTTTTACTTATAAAACCAGAGATCGTGTTTTCAAATCTCACTCAGGCGTTTTTCAGATTCAGTCAAGTGGGTGGCACGGGGGCTCAGTAGTTAGCACTGCCGCCTTACATCTCCATGGCTCTAGGTTGAATTCCAACCTCGGTGTGGAGTTTGCATATTCTCTCCATGTCTGCTTGGGGTTTCTTCGGATCCACTGTTTTCCTCTCAGAGTCCAACGATTTGCAGATCACGTGGATTTGCCGTGATATATTGCCCGTAGTGTTAGCTTCATTAGTCAGAGGGTCGGTATGAACATGTTAGGCCGAAGGGCCTGTTTTCACACTGTAAGAAATCTAAACTAATCTGTCCCGATCCCTCCTGCTCTCCACTCTCTCCCTTCTCCCATCTTTCTCTCGCCTCTTTCGCTCACGTTATCTCTCGCCCGTCCCTCTCTCTCTGTATCCCGAATTACTGTCTCGCTTTTCCACCTCTCTCTCTTTGCTTCCTCCACCTCCGTCTCCCTCTAATTCTCCTATCTGTCTCTCCCCACGGCGCTATCTCTCTCTGCAACAATATCTCTTTCTCTCTCTGCCCACTATCTCGCTTCCCACCCCTTTCTCTTCCATTCGCCTGCTCCCCATCTCCTTTTCTCTCCCTCTTCTCTTACCACTCTCTCTCCCCCACCACTCGCCCTGTACCGCACTGTTTCACTCCTTCCTCATGCCATCTCTCAATCTCTCTCCATATCCTCTTCCTCTCTCACTATCGCTTTCCACCCTCCCTCTCTCACTCCTATCTCACTCTCTTCCAATCCCCTCTCTCTCTCACTCACCTTCTCCCCACCCTCTCATATTCTGTCTCTGCCATTACCTCTCTCCCCCTCCCCCTTTATCCCAACTCTATCTCTTCCCCTTCCCCATCTCTCTCCCACTGCCTCTGTCTCTGTACCTCTCCCTCTCCCTCTCCTGCTCTACCTCCAGTGCCACTGTCTCTCTCATATTCTACCATTTCCCTCTTTCTCTCTCTCCCAAACTCTACTTGCCCCACCACTTCCCACTTTCTACTCTTGTCTCTCAACACCTTGTCTCTCCTCCTGCCCCTCCCCTTTCTCCCCTCTCCCTCGCCCCTTCACACTCTCTCCTCCAACCATCTCCCCAACACTCTCCACACCAGACATACTCTATACTCTCTCTCTTAAAATCTCTCTCCCCATCAACTCTCTCTTCCCCCAATCCCCCAGACTCTCTCTGCCAGCCCGAACCGTATTTTGCATTCTCTCTGCCCTCTTTCCCTTTCCCTCTCTCCCCACCTCTCCCCGCCCACTCTCTCTCCCCGCAATTTCTCTCTTTCTCCCTCTACCTCCCTACACTGTCTCTCCCCTTCCCTCACTGCCTCCCTCCCGCTACCTCCCTCCCTCTCTCCCACACCGATTCCCTCTATTACTCTGTCTCCCCACTTCCCAATCTCTCCCCACCTCTCCGTCCATCTACCTCCCATCCATCTCTCTCTCTACACCCTTCATTACCACAGTCTCTGTTTCCCTCTTTCCACTTTCTGTAACCCACTCTCCCCAATGTCTCTCACTCTCTCTCTCTCTTCATCCCCCTCCCATTCTCTTCCCCTTCTTTCCCGTTCTCTCTATCCTTCCCTCCCTGCCCACTGTCTCTCCCTCCTGCCTTCCCACTTTGTCTCCCACTTCCATCTCTCTCTCTCGATCCAGCTCTCACTCTCTTCCTACACCCTCCCACCCTTCCTTTATCGCCTCCCCTCCCGCTCTGTCTCCTTCCTCTCTTGCTCACCCCTCCCTTTCTCTCCTTCTCTGCTCTCTCGCCACCCTCCCGCCTGTTTTCGGCCTCTTTTCCTCTTCATTCTTCGCTTCTCGCTGCATCGCTGCCTCTCTCCCTCTCTCTCACGTACCCTCTCTCTCCGCACACTCTGCGCCCTCTCTCTCCATCTCCCACTATGTGACTTCTTCTCACCGTCTCCCTCTGACTCTCGCATTCTCCCCGCCCTCACTCCGTTTCTCTCTGACTGTGAGTAGTGAGAAAATGGGGGAGGAATATGAAGGGGTAGTCAGAGTTAGAGAGAAGTTGCTGGAGAGAGAGAAGAGTGGACAAGGGTGGAGAAACCGTGGAGGTCAGAGAGAGTGAGACAAAACGTGGGCTGGCAAGAGACGGAAGTGAAAGTGAGAGTGGAGAGAAAGGGCTTGTGCACAGAGGAAGTGAGGGAGGAAAATGAGATGAAGTAACGGGGTAGGTAAATTTGGGACTGTGCGTAAATGAAGGATTCGAGAGGGAGCCAGTGATAGAGAAAGCGAGATACAGATGAGGTTGACTGGAGATAGCGGCAACGGGGTAGAGGGATGAACTGTGACGAAGACCAGGTCGGTGTGGGGGACCCAGAGGTGAAAGCAATGCCAGAGCAACAATAATCGAACTCCTGAGCTCATGCCCCGGTCCCCTCCCCTTCCCTAATGACTAAGACTTGTGGCTGACTCTGTCTCTGTCCAGCTCAGCTTCTTCAAAACAATGACATCCAACAATATCATTCACTCTGCTGCTCGGTAATTTTTAATGCACATTTTTAGTGTTTATAATTTGAAGTGATCGATACAGTCAGTGGGATGGTGTCTTTACATACTGGCACCTGAGTTGATAGAATCGTTGAAATGTCCCGGTAACTCGCCTGTTGGATAAGGATGGACAAACCAGCGCTACCCACAGGCTGATACGAAAGCGACAGGCTGCTTCATCGCGGAAAAAGCAACTACAATGAGAGACTCCCGGATGGATTGATTAATAAGTGAATTTCATTGATTGATATATTTGGGTGAAGGGATATTTCAGCACATTCTTCAGCTGCTGTCTGAACTTTGTCTGTGTCACAGCATAAATTGCGGTGTTTGTGCAGCAACTGAGGAGCTGCAGCATGAAGCCCAGTTCCTTCACACAGGTATGTAAAGACACACGTCGACGCCCAATCACATCCATCCGGTACGATATGGAAAATATCATTAATATTGACCATAACAGGATGAAATTGCCCGAGATCACAAACAGTAAAATGATAGATCTTTTGCGATTGCTCATTTCTGTGTCAAACCGAGGGTCCCCACTCGTGTGAGCCCGGAGTCTCCTGCGGGCTATGCTGCTCACTAAAATGTGTCTGACGGTGAAAACATTGAGCAGCAGGATCAGGAGAAATGGAAGAGCTGGGGTTAGAATGTGGTGGAGGAACTCGATTGCCACCCAGAAAGGGGAGGCATGAATGCCGTCTGGTACTTCACAAAACCAGGGCTGGTTCGCCACCCGAAATTGACCTGTGAACATAAAATACCAGAAAATATTTTTTAAACAGCTCAGCACAGTCACTGTTGCCAGAACAACAGCCGCCGTTTTCTCACTGCAATATTTACTTTTCAGATTCTGGCAACAAATGGCCGCAAATCGATCAAAGGTGAAACTGACGGTGAACCAGACAGAACAGTCAGTGGCTGCATAAAGCAGGACGGCGTGGATATTACACACGGAGATGTCCAACATGAAATAAAACTGTTCCCGATAAACAATGGGAATGTGTCTCAATATCAGGTCGAGGATAATGACCAGTAGATCCGCCACTGCCATGGCCGCCAGATAAAGTCTGACACATGGGGACAATCCACAATCTTTGTAAAGCAGGACGTAGGTCGTCACTACGTTAGCTGTGAGGAAGGTAAAAAAACACATTGTATATCAACATGGAGGAAAAGTGACTTGTTTGATTGAGGACAGATATAGATTTTCAAATGTGTCACTGTACTCTGGGATTTATTAAAACAGTTGGAGCTGAAATGACAAATTTGAAAATCTGAATTTCTGACAGAAATGTATCATAAACCACAAGAAACATTCCCTCCCCAAACATACTGAGACACATCCAAAGGAACAGATAATTTCGAGGATACTCGGTCGTTGGAGAGCAGACAGAGGTCACTTTATTTCCATATTCTCACACGTAGGGTGAGACCTTGCTTTGGGGAAGGATTCTCTCCCAGTTCCATGAAGACAAATGGAGTTTGGAAATTTCTGACTTTTAGACTCAAGTGTGGTCGATCATGCTTAATGAACACGTGTAAACGGAGGGAAAATGTATTCACCATTTTAACTGGCTGTGGGGACTCCGTAGCAGTGTCTCCCTCACCCTGCAACGGGGTCTCTTCACTTGGGATCTGATCATTTCTTTAAATTCACTGACGTCCGGCCGTTCCCAACTAATGTCGGGTGTAGAATTTAACAGAGAATGATGGTTAGAGTATTTTCTAGGGAATTCCAGTTACAGACAGAATGTTTTGTGCAGAATGCTGCGGGGAAATCTCACAGTTACACTGACAACATTCCCCACTTTTCTTGCCGCTACTTTGATGAATTTAGCGGCGCCAATTCGTGCTCCCACGAGAAGGTTGTACAGTTCATCAACTTCACCAACACGTTCTATCCCAAACTCAAGTTAACCTGTACCATCCCGGACACCTCCCTGCCCTTCCTGTAAATCTGCATCTCCATCTCTGGTGATCGTCTCAAAACGGACATCTACGACAACCTCACCGACTCCTACAGCTACCTCGACTGCACACCCTTCCACACTATTTGCTGGAAAATACGACGTCCATTATTCCCAATTCCTCCATAATGGCCCACCTGCTCCCAAGATGACCGATTCCACCTTAAAATATCCCAGATGTCCTCCTTCTTCCAATACCGCAGTTTCACCTCAAACATGGTCGATGATGCCCTCCAGCGCCTCTCATCCACTTTGCGCACCTCCGCCCTCGATCTCCGCCCCCCAAATTGCAATAAGGACAGAATGTTCCCGGTCCTTACCTGCAAACCCACCTCACTCCGTATCCTTTACATCATACTCCATCACTTCCACCACAGACAAAAAGATCCATCACCTCTATCAGTGCCCCAAAGAGCCCTTCCGCATTCGTCACAAATTTACATGCACTTCCACACATGTCATCTACTGTATCTGTTTCACACAATGTCATTACCTCTACGTTGGGGATCCAGGGCACCAACTTGTGGATCATTTCAGAGCACGTCTTTGGGACAACCGCACCCACCGAGTCCCGTGGGTGAAAATTTCAACACCCTCTCCCAGTCCACCAAGGATATACAGGTCGTGGTCTTCCTCCATCACCAAACCCGAACCACCCGATGACTGGAGGATGAACGTCTCAACTTCAATCATTGGATCCTGCAATCCACGGTGTTCATGTGGATTTCACGAGTTTCCTCTTTCCCCTGCCCCAGCATTATCCGAGTCTCAAGTCTCCAACTCGGCACCGCTCTCTTGACAAGTCCCTCGCCTTTCCCATCTATTAACTCTACTATATTTTCTAAACTACCAACTACTCCCTCAGATCCATCTTCATATCGAATTCGCAGCTGCCTTGCCCCCAGCCACAGCATTTATTTATCGACCACTCCCCACCAAAAAAAACGATACACAAGCCTCATTCGTGGTAAAGGGCATCTGCCAGAAATATCGATTCTCCAGCTCGTATAATTCTGCCTGGCGGGCTGCGTTTTCCGACCACTGGTCAGGAAACAGTCTGATACTGCCATACTCGCAGAATCATGCCTGATGGGTAATATTTAATGAAGCTGCATCACCATCCCGACTATATCCTCTCCGGCGGGCAGGGCAGACCCACCAGTGGTGGGAAAATCCACGTGGATAAAGTCAGGAAAGGAGTTACCCTGCAATTCTCCAACATTGATTCCAGAACCCGGGAAATCTCATGGTAACAGGTCCAGAAAATCTCCTGATGGTCGGCATCTTCTGGTTTCCACACCACCCCTTGGTGATAACTCAATTCCTCAGAGGAAGCACTGAGGGTGACAAGGAAACAGAACGCACTCAGGGTGTGGGACTGCACTGACCATTACAAAGCGTGTCTCCACAGATCCACCACTGACTGAGCAGGCTGAAGCCTCAAATACACAGCAGCCAGTCTGTGGGAAGTGATGGGGGAAACGACAAGAAGGAAGCTTTCTCAACATACACCTTGGCACAGATGGATCTATCTCTGACAACTTCTGTAGGAATACCGAGCAGACAGTCCGGATGGAGAGAATATCTCAGTCTCATCCTGAAGATACTGCCCACTGTGTTACGTGGCACTACCTCCTGTGAAGTAGGACATTCTTCTGAAGGTCTTAGCAAATGGAAACTGGGTATCCATCAGTGAATTTAGTTCATCAGCAGCTGCAACATCGATGCACTTCCCTCCATCAAAAGGCCAAAAGTAGGTTGTTCACTGATTGTTCCAAAATATTCAGCAACATTCATAACTGCGCATATACTGAAGCAGGCTATTCGGCCCATCAAGAGTTTTACATGGGAACGGAATGAGGCTATTCAGCCATTCGAGCCTTTTACTCAGCAATTGGAACAGATCTTTTAACTCTCATGGCTGTTACACAGGAAATGAAAGGGAATATTGCCTTCCAAAGTAACTACATGTGAATGGGGGAGGACAGATCATTGAGCCGGAAACAGGGATAAATTAGGGATAAATCGATTTTTATCATTTTAACACAAATCAATGACTGCAATGACAGAGTGACCAGTGCTGGGCCTCAACTATTTGCAAACGATATCAAAGATTTTGATAAATGCAAAAGATGTATACGAACTAAGATAGTTAGGAACTGAAGTTATCAGCAAGTGGTCGAGGCAATCTGATTGGATAAGCATAGGACAATAATTTGGCAGCTGGAAAATAACGTGTTTAAACATGAACCTTTGAACTTTTCAGTAAGAATGAAATGCAGTATGCTACTGAAACGGAAAGAGATTACAGAACTCAGCAACACAGTGATTACTGGAGTGTTCACTCTGTCCAGTTCTGACTTGGGAAGAGTTACACCATGTCCCTGATAGTCTGCTCCCTCATGTGTCCAGTGGTCGCACTGTTCTCATTACACACTGAATATTTTCATGTGGTTGCTTGGCGGTGTGAAGGAGTGAGGGGGAGCATGTTTTGAACTATGTACCAAGGGGACAGACTTTATCCTAGAGGCCATACTTTCTTTTTACGTGAAGACACAAAGATGATGGGAATTGCTGACTGCTTCTGAATAAAGAGACTGTGGCTCCTGCCATAATCAGTGTGAATTCACAAACATGATGTACTGTAGATGGGCTCAGTGCAACATTAATAGAATCTGAGATGGAGGCTCCAAACACAAGAAGGAGAACATAAATAAAACGCAGTGTCAGATCAACTCAAATGGTTAGTTATATCAAGTTCTCAATCCACCACAGAGAACCGTTAACCGAGAGGGCATATCTGGTCAGGACACAGCACTGCATAGATCAAGCTGTGCTCGGTTCGACCCAGAAAATTGCCAAGTGTGGAAAACTGTGTCGACGGCAGCATTGATCTATAAATCCGGAAGGGATGTCTGTTCAGCACTGGGAGCAATGCCGTGAATTAGTCTACAATAAACTCTCCAGCAAGGGGAGCTATGCTGACCACAGCAGTACGATTGCATCCAGGCCACTCTGCGTGAAGCACTTTGGAAGAGGTTGAGATGAAGTTAATATCAATTTATCCAACTTTCAATGTGTTTTGATGTACTTTTCCAAATTGCAGTGAGAATGGATTATAAAGTCCTGAAATAAAGCCGATGGCAGCATACAGAATAGTAATGGTCATGTTCATCTCCCTCTGTTCATATTTCAGGGACAGCATTGCAAGGAATCGGACAAACCTGCTCTGAGTCTCCAAGTTATATGTGGAAGAAGGAAACAGCGTGAAATATGCTGCGTGAAACATGAAAGTAAACAGCGTGATTTATGAAGGATGGCGGCAGGCTAGGAACTCATCTGCTTCCACCCAGTTTGTGTCTCTCATTTTTATTCTGCTTTCTGGTGTATTTTTCCTTCACAAACTTTTAATTTTTTTAAGTGACTCCAAAGGTAATGGTGAAGGTAAGTCCCAGATCAGAGGCTTGCTGAGGGAGTCAAGGCCTCGCGATTTAATGCACAGTGCGGCCTGGAGACTGGGCTTTGTGTATTTTGGAGACTGGGTTGGTGCGTCCTGGTCACTGGCCCTGATGCGGTTTGGAAACTGGGCCTGGTGTGTTCTGGACACGAGCCCCGGTGCGGTCCAGAAACTCGTTGCTGGCATGCACTCGGGTGTAAGGGTCAGTAATTCGAATCCGTTCTTTTTACTTTAATATTCTCCTGCACCAAATACTGAAGAATGTGTACCGAGATTTCTTGCACCTGAAGTGGTGTCATAAGCGAAGCCATTACTAAAATGTCACTGCTTTCGTTAGTGTGCACGTGAAAATGTATCCAATTTAATTCAAAGCTGAGAGAGTCACTGTCTTTGGTGCCTTTCCCAACAAAGCTGCTGCTTCTGAAATGGCCTGCGGCGGCCAGCACAGGATGGTAATACATCAGTTGAAACACAAGAGTATAGACAGAGAGAGAGAAGGGACATTTTGATTCCCATTTCAATGGATTCACAAACATGCACATGCGGACGTCCACAAACAGATGCATTGACACACAAACACACACACACACACAAAACCATAAACACGAAATTATCCGGAATTATTCCTGTTCCACCCCTCATTCTGGCCTCACCTTTATTTCCTCTTGGAAATTAGGGAAGGGCAAGTGATTGTGCTGTAGAATTTGAGACATATGAATGGCCTGGGATTTTGTTAGTTTTGTATTGGAGGCTGAGGGGTGACTTAATATTGGTTTATAAAATCATAAGGGGCATAGATAGGATGAATAGCAAAGTCTTTTCCCCAGGGTCGGGGGAATCCAAAACCATACAGGTTAGGTTGAAGGTGAGAGCGGAGAGATTTAAAATATATTTAAGGGGCAGCTGTTTCTCACAGTGGGTGGTGCATTAATGTAGCGCGCTGTCAGAGGAAGTCGTATTGTTGTGTACAATTACAACATTGAAAAGATAATTTGATGGGTACCTGAATAGGGAAATGTTTGGAGGTGTATTTGCCAAAAGAAGAAAAATAGAACTAGTTCAGATCAGAAAAACTGGTGAGCATGGACGAGTTGGGTCGAATGCTCTGTCTGAATATTGCATGACTCTGAGAGTCTGTGACTCAATTATTCATCACTAATTATTCACTGCAAGCAATTCATTAAGAAGTCAAAACATCCTATTTACATGCTTTCAAAGTCTAGCTTTCTGAAATTCCCGAAGTAGAGAATTCGTGACATTG
Source organism: Chiloscyllium plagiosum (assembly GCF_037043375.1). Classification (NCBI taxonomy): domain Eukaryota; kingdom Metazoa; phylum Chordata; class Chondrichthyes; order Orectolobiformes; family Hemiscylliidae; genus Chiloscyllium; species Chiloscyllium plagiosum. The sequence continues at coordinate 90,760,599 of NW_028270152.1, forward strand.
ATGTGGTGCTGGAAACCACAACAGCAGCAGAAGCAGAATTATATTCAACCTCAATCTGAAACCTATTCATGCAGGATAATCAATCATTACATCAAGCTGCTCTATGGTTCAGTAACGAGTGCGGGTGAACATGCCAGAGTCAGAACCATGTGTAGCAATAACTGACGATAACCCGTTGTAGCTACTTCACGTTTTGCATACGTTCCAAACAATAGGACGAACATCTGATAGACAGAGCGCAATGATTCCAAGATCAACAGACCAACAGTTCTGCAAAATCTCGTAATAAATGATGATGGATGGTTTAACGACTCACTGCAGGAGTTTGCTCTGCAATTACCCCCATGCTAATTAATGTAACAGACCTGGACATAGTGCAACAGACAAGGATGTAGTCTCTGCATCATCCTCAGCCGGAAGCGTTGAGTCAGAGATCCACCTCACTTTTGCCATGAAGCCCATAGGATCACCCATGGAAGCCTTTAACAAATTAGACTCACTGCACATGACATGAAGAAACAGCTGGACACAATAGATATGGCAAAGTCAATGGGCCCAACACTTCTCCTGCAAGAGGAATGAAGACTTCTGCTGCACAACAAGCCGTGGACCAGGGAAAGCTGCTTCATTTCAGCTCCAACTCTGACAGCCCCCTGGCGATGTGGAACATTACTCAACTATTTCCAGTCCGGTAAGAAGGGAATAATTACAATCTAATATATTACTGTCCACTCAGTCTCTACACGATCGTCAAATATTTGGAAATTCTTTTTGACAGAGCAGACAAGCAGCACAGAAATAACCTGCTCAGTGTGGTTTCCGTTGGGTCCCCATGTGGAGGTGGAGCTGTCGTGCAAGTGTCCCCGGATTGCTCATCTACACAGGGCTAATGTTATGGCAGCTGGCAGAATTCAAATCAATTAATAAAATATCGACATCAAAAATCTGGTGTCAGTAATAGAGACCTGAATCCAATGTCGGTAAAACCTCAGTTTGATTCCCCATTATACTTTCAGGAGCAAATCTCCCGTGATTTCCTGGTCTGGCATAAACGTGAGTCCAGACACAGACATGTGATAAGCTCCTCTGCTCCGAGGTCTTAAAGAATTAAACCGGACAGAACACCCGGCACCAGCCTTGGTATCGGAAAAGGGAAGGGGAAGCACAATTATGTCGACCTTCAGAAACATATTTCCTAACATCTGAGAGCTTGTGACAACGTTTAGAGAGCTTGCCTACAAATTTCACAGAAACATCGGGAAAGGAGTAGGTCAATCAACAAATTGAGCTACCCCATTCTATTTCACCAGTGAACATCGCTCCAATGCACCTCGCCCCCACAATGCACGCATCCCTTAATATGATTAATCATTGGACAACATATTAAATATTAACATCAGCAAACCTTTTGATCCATCGTTTTGTTCACCCATTCAATAAAATGATGCCTGATCCTCTATTTTCACAGCATAGTCCTGTGCTATCTCTATCCCTTTAGTGTCTCAAAATCCTTATTTATATTCAGTGCCTTTGCTTCCACAGCTTGATGTGTGAGGGAGTTTCCCAGGTTCTCCAGTTTCTGAGTGCACACATGTATTCTCATCTCAACGCAGAGTGGTATTCTGTACCGAATGTTGTGGCATGCTGTTTTATACTTCCCAGCCAGGGGAATTATCACCGCTGCTTCCAATCTGTCTGGCCCTGTCAGAGATCTATATACTTCATTGAGATTTCTACTCATTTTCCGAAACCCAATGAATCACAGGTCCAGTCGAAACAAAGTCTGCTCCCATAACAAGCCGGTCATCCCAGAGATCAGTCTGGTCATCCTTCACTGCACTCCCTCAATGTCACGTTTATCCGGCATTACTGAAGGAGATCAAAACTGCACACAATACCGCACAATGTTCGAAATGATGTCTCACTATGGCCCTGGACAACTGCAGTAAGACATCCTTACTCTTGTGCTCAATACCCGTTGAAATGAATTGCAACACAACATTTGTCTTCCTAATTGCTGTCTGCTCCGGCAATATTGCTTTCAGTGGCTGATGTGCAAGGAGATCCAGATCCTATTCAGTTACAGCTACCCACTTGGTGTGTCTCTGTACACTGGTCAGTGTGCCACTGCCATTCGCGACATTAACATCTGGCTTCAGATCTCGCTGCACTGTATGAACCTCGGAGGTCTGTGAAGAAGGGAATAAGAAAGGAGCAATGTCCCTTTATATAACCACATTTTTTGTGCAATTACTTTAAAAGAAACAGGCTAGTATTCTATTCTTCCCACCAAAGTGAACAACGTCACATCTACAGACATTGCTCTCCACCTGCCAAGTATTTGTCCATTCACACCACTTGTCTCAGTCACCTTGGAGCTTCTGTTATGTTGTCCTCATCCACTCACAAGCCGACATCGTGTATTGCCATTAGCGGGCTTGGAAATATTATTTTGGACTCCAGCAACCAAGGTTTGAAATTTATTGGGGATACCTGAGGTGCAACACCCAATCCCTGTGATCCTGCACGATACTTACATCCCAAAAAAGAGTGCCATTAACGTTTACACTGGTTGCTGTCAACTCTCCCATTTTAAAACCATGTTCATGTATTAGCCCATGCCCACGAGATTTGATTTTGATAAGTAGGCTTGGGACATTATCAAAAAACTTTCTGAAAACCGAAGTGCACTGCATCCACTGCTTCTCCCTAAGGTGTTGAACACTCAATTTCTCAAAGATGGCTCTCATTTCATAATACTATGTTTACTTTATCTGTATTCTTCTGAATCACATCGCCCTTGGCCTTCTCTGCTCCAATATATACAACGTTCTCCATCGCCGGGAACATCCTGGTGAATTTCCACTGCATCCCTTCCAGTGCAATCACTTCCTTCCTGGAAAGTGGCTCCCACAACTGCACACATGATTCCATCTTAGCTTAACAAAAGTCCTTGTTAGCTCCTGTAATCTGTGCCGCGATGAAGATAGACAATAGCTACTGTCCACAATGACTTCTGAAAAATTTTGTATCCTGTGCAGTCACATTCAAGGACCTGTGGAAAAGCGCTCTCTGAACATACTAGTGTGCTGCCATTCATAACGTACATGGGGTGACACGGTGCCTCAGTGGTTAGCAATACTTCCTCGCAGTGGAAGCGACCAGGATTTGATTCCCGCCACGGGGAAAACTCTGTGCGGAGTTTACACATTCTCCCCATGTCTGTGTGGGTTTCCACCAGCTGCTCCGGTTTCCTCTCACAATTCAAAGATGTGCAGGTCAAGTGTAAACGCCAGGATAAATTCCGCAAAATGTTAGGTGCATTAGTCATAGATAAACATCGGTTATGGGAATGGGACTGTGTGGGTTGCTCTTCAGAGGGTCAGTGTGGACTTGTTGGGCCAAAGGGCCTGTTTTCAAACAGTAAGAAATCAAATATAACCGCCTGTCTGGTCCCTTCTTCCAAAGTGTATCACCTCATATTTATCAGGGTTACATGCCATTGCCATTGATCTGTCCATCTGACCATTCCACCTATATCTTCCTGTAACACAAGACTTCCCTCCTCGCTGTCAAACATGCTCTTACTAATGACACTCCTCCAATCTCACGCCTACATCATTTATGAAATCCGTTATAATACGGGACACAGCACTGATCCCTGTGGTAAACCACCGGACACTGGTCTCTAGTTAATCAAACATCATTCTTCCACCACCCTCTGTCTCCTACCATTAAGACAGTTTTAGATATACCTTACCAAGATACCACTGATAACATGAGATTTTCTTTATTTTTCAGTTTTTCTTGTGGGGCTTTGTCAAACGCTTGCTGAGAAACCCATTAAATTAATTCCTTTAAATTTTTCAACACAATTTCTTTAGGCATCTCTTCGCTCTGATAAAGCCATGCTGACTATTCCTGATCAAACATCGCCTCTCAAATGGAGATCAATTTTTTCCTTTCCTATTTACTCCATAATTATCACTAACAGTGAACTGATACTCGCTGGTCTATCTGCACTGTACTTCCTTTGAAGTGGAACACATCACTCCTGCGAACAGATTCTACATTAAGAAAATGATCAGTGACTTTCCTCCCTTGTCTCAAAAATCAGCCTGGGGGGAAAAAAAATCGGATCATTTGTCCAATTGTATACGAGCGAAAACCATCAGTTCCCGCTCACATCTTATATCAATCTGCTCAAGAGCTTCCCAGTCTATCTTCTCGAATTCTGTCCCTGAACCCTTCTTCTCTCAAGTAAAACAGACATGAAGTGCTCATGTAACAATCTGTCAATGTTCACGAGCTTCACACACAGATTGCACACTTGGTTTCTAATGTGTTCTTATTGTTCCCTGGTGATAGTATTCTGCTTGAAGTCCATGCAGATTATCTTGGGATTTTCTTCAATCTTGCCTGTTCCCACTTATCCATGTACCAGTTTTAGTCAGTCCCCTCCGTGAGATTTTTCTCCTTTTTATTAAGATTATTTCTCATTAGTTGAAACTCGAGGGAACACAGTCCGAATTCCCTATACAGACAATTTTGTCATCTGAGGGATTAATCTGGAAAATGTCTATTCAGTATATGTTGTCAGTGTGTTCTTCCTTAGATCTGTAACTAAAACTGTGCACAGAACTGCAGGTACACTTTCGCCGGCACTCTGTGTACGTTATGCAGGGCATATTTCCTTTGACTCGGAGCAAATTACTGCATCTGCTTTTATCTGCACTGAAATCAACAAATGCTGCGATTCACAGCGGGTCAGACAGCATCCATGCAGAGAGTGCAAGCTAAGGCTTCCAGTCTGTATGATTCTTCATCATTTACACTCTCATAACCTTTAAATGAAAATAAACGTAAATTTTATTTTTACAGCTGCACATGGTCTGTGCACATGCACAGCTGCACATGCTCATACGTTTTACTTCAATTGTTTTCAAACACCTTACTGTGTGATTTCATTAAAATATCCTCCTGAATGTGCAATGTATTTCACATACATCGGTTCTCCATTGTTTATATCTATAAATGATATCTTCAATCAAAATACTTTTTAAAATATGACTTCTTTTTCATACATGCAGAATCATTCTCTTGAAGTGTGCTATTATTTTCCAACCGACCAAACCACTTTCATTATCATAGATTCCAACAGATTCTCTCCTGTGGATGACATGTTACCTGGTCAATAGTTCTCCATTTGCCCTCTTCTTCCCATCTTGAATCGTTGGAATACATTAATAACCTTCCAAATTGATTGCAGAAAAGAAATATAGTGATCCTCAATGCAATCCATATGTGCCTTGCTGCATTGGTCTATTGGAATACTGGTCATTTTGTATTTCCGGGAGATGATGTTTTCAGAACTCTACTCCCATAAGTTATTTTACTGCCTAGTTTCCAATCAGCTGTTCGGATCACATATCACTAATTCCAAATTGCTTGATCTCTAGCTTGATGCTCAACATATTGTTACGAAAACCAGCTCGAAAACACTCGTGAAACTCATTTTTCCCAGCGTTAAAATTAACGTGGGTTAATACAGTTTGGATGCAACTTGAATGTCTCCACCATGAGTGCAATACCGACAAAGCTGCATTTCTAATTTCCTGTTTTGTAACATAGCCAATACTTGTATCACAACTTTGACTTTGATATATAATTCCCATCAATTTTTGATTCCTCTTGCTGTTTGTAAGCTGCACATTATCCAATTCTATGGAATTTGAGTGACGTGGGGTCTGGAAAGATCAATGGTCGATACAGGCAAAATGTTTGCCGATGCATACCACAGTATTCACATTATATTGCCACATTTTATCCGTTCTTCTCAAGCATCATTGTGACATTTTCACCAGATCTTCCATTGTGCTGGGGGAGTAAACAACGGCAATGAACCTTCAGAAGTGCAGTATATTCCCCCAGACAGATGAGAATGGTTTAACCTTGGTGGGAAACCTACAGCAGTATGGAGAAGTGCTGATGTTGTTGTACAGGATTTTAGTGAGATCACATCAGCAGCAGTGTGTACAGACTTAATCTCCTCACTAAGGAAAGGATATTGCAATTACGTCAGGGATTATTCTCTCAATTAATTTCTGTTACGAAGTTGTTAATCATAGAATCACTACAGTGTGGAAGCAGGCCATTTGGCCCATCGGCTCCACACTGATCCTCTGAAGGAGACCATTCCATCCAAACGTACCCACACCACCGCGCCCCACACAATCTCTCTAAGCCCGCATTTTCCATGAGTAATGCACCTCGCCTGCACATTTCGGATAATTTAGCATGGCCAATCCACTGATCCTACAGATCTTGGGACTGTGGGGGGGCGGAAATGGAACACACGATGAAAACCCACGCAGACAAGGAGAAAACATGCAGACTCCACGCAGAAAGGAACTTGAGCCTGGAATTGAACTGGATCTTTGGTACTGTGAGGCAGCTCTGCTAACCATTGAGTTACCCAGCGTGCGCAACACAGCTTGCCCATACAAATAAGCAGCGACACAGCCTTGCTTGTACCCAGGGAACTTTCACATGTGAGATGAATGCAACAACTACTACACTGCAGAAACGGAGTATGGCCCCGTCCCGCTGAAGTTTCTGTCCTGTGTCGTCCTATCGATCACTTTGCATGAAACAGATTGTGTTGAGTTGTGTTCAATTTAAGCAGTACTCACACGCACGAAGATTCAGTCGAACACCTTGTAAGCATAACTAGCAGTTATGCGATGTGAACTCACAGCAACTTCCATACTGAAGCCGAAGTCCAATGCCTCAGTGTGCACAGCTACGCTACCACACTGAACTAACCCCACCTGCTGGTTTTGAATCCTGATGAAATTACTGCATCACTGGAAGGAAAAGGAAGTGATTATATCAGTGCGCCACCACCATAATGAACACAACATTCTTTGATCGTGGCCAAAAAAAAGGCAACAGGAGTGGGAGCGCTAATTCCTTAAAATATAGGAATCACTTTCAGCCAAAACCTATCTGCTTCCACAGCACCAGGTTGGAACAACAACCTGATGGAACAGCAACATGGCATTTGACAGAGATTTGAGTAACGAATGGTTGATGTAATGCGGAGGCAATGCTAAAGTTTGATCCACGGAAGCAGGCATCTTAGTCAACTGATCCGCAGCGTCACGTTATCTTAAGAGAGAGCGATGAGCAGGTTGATCCAATACTTATTAAAGTTTACAAGAATGACACATGATCTTATTTTGATGCTCAGCAACAGAGGACAATCACACAACAAATTGAGGAGTTTGATCCACCTCTCGAATCTGTAAAGGCAGAGATGAAGGAATGTACACTTACTATAAACCGATCGACTCCCACAGCTACCTAGACTACACCTCCTCCCACCCTGCCCCCCTGTAAAAACGCCATCCAATATTCCCAATTCCTTCGTCTCCGCCGCATCTGCTCCCAGGAAGACCAGTTCAAATACTATAGAGCCCAGATGGCCTCCTTCTTCAAAGACCGCAATTTCCCTCCAGTCGTGATCGACGATGCACTCCAACGCATTTTCTCCACTTCCTGCTCCTCCGCCCTTGAGCCCCGCCACTCCAATCGCCACCAGGACAGAACCCCACTCGTCTTCACCTACCACCCCACCAAACTCCATATTCATCGTATCATCCGTCGTCATTTCCACCACCTCCAAACGGACCCCACCACCAGGGATGTATTTGCCTCCCCTCCCCATCAGCCTTCCGAAACGACCACTCCCTCCGTGACTCCCTCGTCAGGTCCACACCACCCACCAACCCAACCTCCACTCCCGGCACCTTCCCTTGCAACCGCTAGAAATGCAAAAATTGCGCCCACTCCTCCCCCTTTTTTCCCTCCAAGGCCCCAAGGGATCCTTCCATATCCGCCACAAATTAACCTGCACCTCCACACACATAATTTACAGCATCCGCTGCACCCGATGTAGCCTCCTCTGTGTTGGGGAGACAGGCCGCCTACTTGCAGAACGTTCCAGAGAACACCTCTGGGACACCTGGACCAACCAACTCAACCACCCCGTGGCTCAACACTTCAACTCCCCCTCCCAATCCACCAAGGACATGCAGGTCCTTGAACTCCTCCATCGCCAGACCATAGCAACACGACGGTTGGAGGAAGAACGCCTCACCTTCTGCCTGGGAACCCTCCAACCACAAGGGATGAACTCGGATTTCTCCAGTTTCCTAATTTCTCCTCCCCTCACCTTGTCTCAGTCAAATCCCTCTAACTCAGCACCACCTGCCTTACCTGCAATCTTCTTCCTGACCTCTCCGCCCCCACCCCCACTCCGGCCTATCACCCTCTCCTTGACCTCCTCCAACCTCTCGCATTTCCAACGCCCCTCCCCCAAGTCCCTCCTCCCTACCTTTTATCTTAGCCTCCTGGACACACTTTCGTCATTCCTGAAGAAGGGCTCATGCCCGAAACGCCGATTCTCCTATTCCTTGGATGCTGCCTGACCTGCTGCGCTTTTCCAGCAACACATTTTCAGATCTGCGATATTATCCCAACTATAGCTGTTATCTGTGATATTATCCCAATTATAGCTATTATCTGTGACAGGATTGAGAGAGGATTGACAATCAGGATATGAAAGTGCTGGGGTTTGACTGGCTTGAACAAGGTCAAAAATCACACGACACCAGATTATAGTCCAACAGGATTATTTGAAATCCCTAGCTTCTGGAGTGTTGCTTAAACAGGTGTTAGTGAGAGAGGATGATGTTCGATACAGAATTTATACCGAAAAGATCAAAGGGTTGTACTGCTCATATGCTTTAATTGAACACACTCGATGGTTTTTAATTCTTTAAATCGTTAGAATGGAGGTGCAGGATTTGATTGATTAATATGCAAATCCCAGAATTTCTTTCAATTCGCTGCCTGGAGGTACTGGGTGTGTGCGTGTGCGTGTCCATGTGTGTGTGCGTGTGTGTATGTGTGTGTGCGTGTGTGTGTATGTATGTGTGTGTACGTGTGTGTATGCGTATGTGTGTGTGTGTTTGTTTGTGTGTGTCTGTGTGTATGTGTGAGAAAGAGCGACAGAGAAAGAGAGAGAGAGAGAGAGAGAATGGTTGTCTCGGGAGGTGGGGAGAACGTGAGTGTATGTAAGGGGGAGAGTGAGAGTGTATGTGTTCAAGTAAAGACATCGACAGATACAGCAGATGCCATTTCCCAGGCATAATCACTCCATGGCTTTCGATCTGTCCCTCTATGCGGCCTCTGTTTCATTTTTTGTGCATGTTGCAGACCAAGACGCAGTAACTACAGTTCCCATGCTCCATCCAGAGTTGGGCCACGAAATCCTCAGATCTCCCTGAATGTCTGAGGCAGTTCACAGCACAACCTGCAGCAAAGCATCCCTAGCACCTCCACCAATTCGTCAATATATAGAGTCAGTTAGAAACCTCTCAGCAACATGCTAATGCCAATACTTCACAACAATACTCAAGGGGCTTCCTTGTGTTACCAACAGCACGATCAACTGACAGGCACAAACATAGTCCATCAGTGGACAGGCACAGTCCACGTTTCAAAGTCATGCATCAAAGCTACTGGAAACCCCTGTGCAACTTCGAGCACCATATGGAAGTGAACAACAGCCCGACGCACACCATTTCATTTTTTCCTGAGCTTCTCACTGGCAGCACTCGATAGACTGGGAGCTAAGAAACCAAGTCCATGGAAAGATAGAGAGGGACAGAAAGATTCACATTAAGATAGAAACAGACAATTCATGAACTGAGGACATACGTGGAAACATCGGGGTGGGGGGCAATACAGGGGAGTGAGACGTACTGGAAGTGAATAGCCTTGGAAGGTGCAAATCACAGGAAAGAGGACATTGAATCAAGGCATTACAAAACCAGTTGAAATTGTTCATTGCATCAAATTCTGGATCTGTTTCACAGAACCATCCCAAACACTGCAAACTGGGACAAGGGTAACAGCCCAGCACAGAGAGTTGCACAGTTAATGCTAGTGTATTGCTCAGTATTTCAGACTACCTACCCAGTATGGGAAGTAGTGCAAACCTTTGCCACTCTAATACTGCGACGCTTCAACAAGCTATCTGCCTCACAGAAGTAAGCTGTAGCATTCTGTAAGGTAAAGCAGGACAAGACTTATATGTAGGGTCTTGTGAAGTGTTTCCACAGACAAAGACCTTAATAGAGATAATAGAACGCTTGCAGTGTGAAAACAGGACATGTAGCCCATCAACGTCACACTGACCCTCCAAAGAGTGTCCCACCAGACACACCCGTACCCTATCCCTGTAATGCTGCAATTCTATAGTTAACCTGCACATCATGAATAATGCAGTGCAATTCCTCAAGGCCCGTCCACCGAAACTGCGGATGTTTAGAGTATGGGAGTAAAACAGAGCACCTGGAGAAATACACGGAGACACGGGGACAATGTGAAAACCCCACACAGGCAGCCAGTCGAGAGTAGAATCAAAGCCGGTCCAAGGCACAGTTCTAACCACTGAGCCACTATGCCAACTCAATAATCAACGGAGAGTGACTGCATTCACCCACTTTCCTCTGGATTTGTCACATGTGTTCAGATGTTTCTGAATTCCATTCAGGGACCTCAAACATGACCTTCTTTTCCTTCACTCGAGGTTTCACACACCTCTCACCCCAGCCAAATGCCGATAGGTCTGGCCTTCGGCTGTCACCGCTCCATCTCCTGCAATTTTGCCGTTACCTTTTCCCCTTCTGCCTTGACCACTTCATCCGTTAATATCGTACGAACCACAGCTGAAGCTCTTCAACCATGTCGTGTTTTATCTGTTGCTCCCGATGCGGTCTTCACTACATTGGGGAGACTGGACGCCTCCTAGCAGAGCGCTTTCAGGAACATCTCCGGGCCAACCGCACCAATCAACCACATCGCCCCTTGGCCCAACATTTCAACTCCCCCTCCCACTCTGCCGAGGACATGGGAGTCGTGGGCCTCCTTCACCGCCGCTCCCTCACCACCAGATGCCTGGAGGAAGAAAGCCTCATCTTCCACCTCGGAACACTTCAACCCAAGGGCATCAATGTGTACTTCAACTGTTTCCTCATTTCCCCTTTCCCCAACTCACCCAAGTTCCAAAATTTCAGCTCAGCGCTGTCCACATGACTTTTACGGACTTGTCCTACCTACCTATCTTCTTTTCCATCTATCCACTCCACCCTCTCCTCCCTGACCTATCACCTTCATCCCCTCCCCCACTCACCTATTGTACTCTATGCTACTTTCTCCCCACCTCCACCCTCCTCCAGCTTATCTCTCTGTCTTTATTCCTGATGAAGGGCTTTTGCCCAAAACGTCGAGTTTACTGCTCCTTGGATGCTGCCTGAACTGCTGTGCTCTTCCAGCACCACTAATCCCAAACAATACTTGTCAATATAATATAAAGCAAATAACTGCAGATGCTGGAGATAGGAAACAAAAACTGTTCTTATGTAGGGTTCCCAGATTTGAAATAGTATCTCTATTTTTTTTCCTAAAGCTGCAAGCAGACCAGCTGAGTTTCATCAGTAATGTCTGGAATAGCTAATTTCCTGTTTGAAGTATGCACTAAATTTTACTCCACAGTTTTACCTTCGATATATAACTCTTACCAGTATATATTTTTTTCTGGACCTGCTGTTTTAAAGCCCCGGGCAAAATATTTCTGTGTAATCTGAGCACTGTGGGCTGTGTTGACATTATTGGCACAGTGAGTGAGGTGTTTCCTGAAGCCTTTCTTGATCTCATGGTAATCGAGCTGCCTCTTATTCATTCTCATAAAGAGTAATGGTGACAATCTCTGTGAGCCGCCCCTTACACTGATGGAGGGAGAAGGACAATGATCTCCCTAAAATGCTGTATATTCCTCTCAATGGTTGAGACTGCTCTAACCCAGGGGAAAATTCAGAGCAGGCAGGCATGGTCTGGTGCCATGGCCCCCACCACTGGTCTTGGGCGAAGGTCAAGTCCTGCTTGTGACCCTCCCCTCCCAGGAGGAGATCTATGCCCATGCGCACAATCTGGGTTTAAGGAGGGGTGTAATGTTCCCATGCCTGTCACTTAAAAACTCAATATCAAGGGCTTTGCACGGTAGCTCCACATGGACTGTACGTGTCCCAGTGCACTATGGGCTTTCAAAGATGGCACTGATTCCCGGGATGCAGGGTAATTCTGGACTCTTTGCTGAGAGGGAAGGTGCTCTGGGAATGTTGTGTCGAAAGAACTAAGGGAAACCCAATTTGACTTGCATTGTGTGGGCGCGAAAACCAATTAATGTGAGGAGTTGTTGAGATCCATTCCGCCTGCCAGTGCGAATTTGTACCCAAACTCAAATCAACTGGTACGTTTTACACAAAAACAATAAGTGCAAAGCAAAAGAACATAAGAAATAAGATCAGGATTAGACTATCTGCCCCAGCGAACCTGCTGCACCATTCAATCCAATCATGCCTGATATTTTCATGGACTCAGTTCCACTTACATGCTTCATTTCCTGCAATGTTCACATACCTCAATGTTTTCCCCCTAAAAACATGCAACCACGTAGCAACGATTGCTTCACTGGGCATTTTATTCCACAGATTCACAATCCTTTGGATTAGTCAATGCTAAATCTGCTCCTCCTTATTTTCAGGCAATGTCCCGAAATCGTGTTTCACCCGCCCGTGGGAAAAACGCTCTCGATTGCTATCATATTTGTTCCCTTGATGTTTTTCGATTAGATTCCCCCTCATGTTTCTAAATTCTGATGAGTATATACCAGTCTACTCAATGTGCACTCATCAGGCAACCCTCTCATCTCCGGAATCCACGCAGTCAACCTCTTCTATACTCTACACTCCATCCAGTGCCAGTGCATCATTTCTCAAGTAAGGAGACCAAAACTGTACATAGTACTGCAGGCGTGGCCTCACCAACACCATAAGCAATTATAACAAAATCTCCCTGATTTTATCCTGCATCCTTTTGACAATGAAGGAATTTATTACCTTCTTATCCTGCAAACCAACTTTTTGTGATTTATACACGAGGTCCCTCTGCACAACAGCATGCTCCATTTGTGAACCCTTTAAATGATAGTGCATTTTGCTATTATTCCGAGCAAAATGCATAACCGCAAATTGAAAAACATCATCCTCCATCTGCCAGACCCTTGCCAACTCAGTTAACCCATCTATATCACTCTGCAGACTTACATTGTCCTCTGCAAACTTCGGAGTACAACTCATCTTAATATCGTCTGTGAACTTTGACACAGTGCACTTGTTTCTGAACACTAAATCATCTGTGTAATGCCTTGAACCAATTGATGTCAGATCCCCTTTTTCGATCGTAGAGATGTCCTCCTTTACTCGTAGATCACCCCCACCTCCTTCACAGTTTGGGAGAACACTTCCAGGTGTTCATGTTCTCGAAATTCAGTTCCCAATATCAGTCATCTTGTCACCATTTCTTTCTAATGCCATTAAATCACACTCATTTACCTTAATATATACATTAATTTCCTCAATTTCGTTCGATAATACAACACACATGTAGACAGACTGCCTTTCATTCAGCCCTTTACCCGATTATTCCCTGATACATTGTCATCTTTGTTCCTCATATTGACCCAGTCAGGAAACATTCTGGCATCACCATACTCTCAGAATCAGACCTGATATTTGACGTTTTATTAAGCCCCATCACCATCCCTGGGTATATCCTGCCCCAACGGCAGGACAGACCCACCAGTGGTGGGGACACCGTGGTATACAGTCAGGAAATGAGTTACGCTGGAATTCCCCAGCATTGATTGTGGAACCCGAGAAATCTAATAGTAATAGTTCAGATATTGTCAGGAAACCTCTGGCCGATGCACATCTACTGCGCTCCAAACTACCCCTCAGTGATAACTCAGTTCCCCTCGATGTTGAAAAAAAATCGGAGGAAGCACTGAAGCAGCTGTCATGGTGCATATCGGCAACCCTGATACAGGTTAAAAAACGGGACGTGGTTATACAAGCAGAATTTAGGGAGTTATCAGCCAAGTTAAAATGTTGAACTTTAGAGATAGTAATATCAGGATGGCGACCAGTGCTAGTCGTAGTAGGAATGATAGAATAGGCAGGATTAATGCGTGACTTGAGAGATTGTGGAGGAGGAAGAGTATCACATTTTGGCGACATTGTGACTAGTTTTTAGAGAAGAGGGACTGTTACAAATTGGATGGTCTTCACCTGCGCTGGACTGGAACCAACGTCCTGAGGGGTGCTTTTGTAAACGCTGTTTTGGAGGATTTAAACTAATGTTGCAGGGGGTGTTGGAACCAAATGGGCAGTTTAGTAGACAGGAAGGGGGTCGTAACTAAAGCCTGTCAGAAACGAGATAATGAAGTCAGCTTGACGAAGTTAAGACTAGGCACGAAGCGGACTCTGAACACAAAGCGACAGATGATTTCAGGTGTATTTGCTTTAATGTTAGAAGTATAGTAGGTAAGGCAGATGAACACCGTGCTTGGATGGGTATTTGGGAGCATGATCTTATTGTTATTACTGAGAACTGTTTGAGGCTAAAGTAAGATTGGCAACTAAATGCCCCACGAGAAAAATGCTTCAGGCAGAAAGCGAAGGAGGTAAAAGGAGTGGAGGAGTTGCAATACTGATTAGAGGGAATATCACAGCTGTGCTGCAGGAGGGCATTATGAAGACTCGATCTGGAGGCAATATGGGCAGAGCTCAGAAATAGGGATGGTGCGGTCGCAATGTTGGGCGTGATTTACAGGCCGCCCAACAGTGAGCGTGAGATCAAGGTACGAATATTTAAACAGAATATGGAACATATACTAGAAACAGAGTGCTGGTGATAGGATATTTTAATTTTCCCAGCAGTGACTGGAATTCACATCGTGTTACTGGTTTAATTGGAGTTAATTAAACATCACAACGATTATTTAATATGATGAGATTTGATACTGCTAAAGAGTCATGATTATGACTTCTAAGAGTAAATTTTAAAACTCTGTCACCAGTTATTGAAAGGCAGCTGTAAAGGAATGATGGGACTGGCCGAAAGAAAAAAGAAATTAGACAATAGCGTGAATGGGGCTGTTCTGATAAAATACAATTACGTCTTATTTTGTTGCAAATACATTCAGACTTTTGACAAAAGTTATGACTGAACAGGAAATTGGTGAAAATTCCATTGATACTTTGTGCTGCTACTAGTGCACTTGTGTACTGAATGTGAAATTGATTGATCCAATGCCGCAAAGCCCAGTCACATTACGTCACCAATTTTAGTGAGTCAACTGGGCAGCCAACTCTTTCCCCCTCAGTTTTGTTTTGTTTGTATTAAGTTTAGTTCCGATACTGCAAGGAAATAAGACCACCATTACTTTGTTATTTTGTTTTAAAGACAACTTCCAGGAAGTTGCTGCTTTTGAGGAAACGCTGGTGCTTCAAATGGCAATATTTCCCATGGTTTCTGCTTTAATAGAGCTTTTTTTTAAAACAAAATGGTTAATTCAGCCTCTAAAGAAAATGATAGTTGTTGCTGTATGAATGCCCTTTTTCGATGGGCAGATATTGGCTTCGCGTTGGTAATCCTACTTGAAGGTGTCTGTCTTATATGAAGTGTCATTAGCACTGCACAAGCCTGGAGTAAGTCAGCACAACTGTTAAAGTATGACCACAGTATTGCATAGTATACAATTTCTTGTATTCGTTCTTAATCTCTCAAAATAAAATTTGATTTCCTTTCAGAAAATATCACTCAACAACAGGTGTGGTCCAATTTGTTTATTTGGAGACGCTAAATTTCGAAGCGCTGCTTCTTCAGCAGTTGGTTAAAGGAGCAACACTTCGAAGGCCAGTGCCTCCAAATCAACATGTTAAAATATAACCTGATGTCATGCGATTTTATAACTTTGTCCACCCCAGTCCAACCCCGGCTCCTCAAATCACGTTTACATGGAGCAGAATTTGTAGTGAGCAAAGAGGAGTGTTTTCAAGGGCGGCGTGTTAATATCCAAGTCGGGAAGTGTCTATATGGACCTGGTGTTGGCGAATAAGACTGGTCTGGTGGTTAAGGTTTCCGTAAGGGATTACTTTGTCAGTGGGGATCACATTGTTGTAAGTTAGAAAACAGCCATGGACAAAGACGAGAGTCGTCGGATAGGAAGAGTTCTTAATTGGTGGGAGGCCAACTGTAGCAAGATTCTGCTGCTGGGGAATATGGTATGGGAGCAACTGTTTGAGGAAAAATCCAGATTTGATATTATGGAGGTTTTTAAATAGAGAGGTTGATTAAAGTCCATGAGAAATATGTTCCTGCGAAAATGAAGCATGGAAATGGCAAGATTATGGAACTATGGAGGACAGGTGGAATTGAGAGAGAAGCTAAGAAGATAAAATCAACGTCTGTAATGTCTAGGCGACTGAAAGCAAATGAATCTTTGGAAGAATATCAGGAAAATAGACCAATTTGAAACGAGGGATTAAAAGGGCTGAAAGGGATGATGATATAACTTCAGCAAGTAAGGTTAAGGAAAATTCCAAAAGCTTTTATTCGTATATAGGATTGAGATGGTACCAAGGGAAAGGGTAGGCCCACTCATGAACAAAGTAGGAAAGTTATGGGTGGAATTAGAAAAAAATAGCTGAGATTCTGAATGAGTACTGTGAGTCGGTACTGACAGAAGAGAGGGACATAACAAATGTTGAGGTTAAGGACGGATGTTGGATTACTCTAGGTCAAGTCAGCACAAGGACGGAAGAAGTGTTGGATACTTTAAAAGGCACTAAGGTGACATGTCCCCAGGTCCGGATGGGATCTATCCCAATTAGTGAAGGAAGCGAGAGACGAATTTGTTGCAGCTATACCAGATGTCTTTGCAGCATCCTTGAACACGGATTAGCAAGTTTTCAGATGACACTAAGATTAGTGCCATAGCAGATAGTGAATGGAACTGTCTGAGAATACAGCAGAATACAGATACATTTGGAGTGTTCGGCAGAAAAATACCAAATAGAGTTCCATCCGAGCAAATGTGAGGTGATGCAGTTTGGAAGACCTAATTCTGGAGTGTACTACATGGTAAACGATTAAAGCCCTGGGGGAAATTGAAGCACAGATGGTCTGGGTGTAGAGGTCTATTGTTCTCTGAAGGTGGCAACGTAGTTCAATAACGTGGCCAAAAAGGCATACAGCAAGCTTTCCTTCATTGAACGGTGTTTTGTGAGTTGACAAGTCATGGTGCAGTTTTATAGGACTACTGTTTGGCCCCGATTGGAATACTGCGTGCAGTTCTGGTCGCCACATTAGCAAACGAATTTGGGTATTTTGAAGAGGGTTTAGAGAAAGTTCACCAGGATGTTGCTCGGTATGGAGGGTGCCAGCCATGAAGAGAGAGTGACTATATTAGAATTATTATCCTTCGAAAGACACAGATTGAGGGGGACCATACTGTGAGTGAGAAAATCATGGGAGGTGCAGACAGGTTGGAAAGTCAGATGCTTTTTTTTCCCAGAGTGGGGACTCCATTACCAGGAGTCACGAATTCCAGGTGAGAGGGGAAAAATTTAAGGGAGATATGTGTGGAAAATTCTTCATGCAGGGGGGCACTTTGCCTGCCATGCATTGCCAATGGGGGTGACAGAGGCGCATAGAATAGCGCCATTTTTTATCTATCAAGACAGATACATGAATCGGCAGTGAGCAAAGGGATACATACAGCTTGAAAATAGGTTTAGTTCGAGGGGCTGAATCAGAACAGGCTTGGAAGGCCAAAGGGCTTGTTTCTATGCTGTGACTTCGTTTTAGCTTTTATTCATTGCTACAATTACACAGGACGTACCTTTGGTGTGGGACTACAATTTCAATCACCAAGAGTGTCCCCAGAGGCTCACCACTGACTGATCAGGGCAAGACCTCTAATCCACAGCAGCCAGATTGTGGAAAGTGATGGAGGAACCAACAAGAAGGAAACATTATCAACAAACTACTTTTCAGAGATTTCGGAGCAGCCAGCAAACATTCGTGGCAGAGGAAAATGCTCAGCTTTATATTGAAGGTACAACCTACTGTGCCATGTGGCAACTCCTCCTCTGTAGTACTGACAAATGGAAACTGATTATCCATGAGTCACTGTGGGCTATCAGAAACTGCAGCATCAATGACCTTGCCTCCATGATAAAGAAGAAGTGGATTGTTCCATGATGGTTTCAAAATATTCAGCACCATTCAAAACCTGCACCTATCCTGAAGCAGATGATTCAGCCCATCAAGACTTTTAAAATGGAACAGCATGAGCCTATTCAGGCATTCTGGGCTGTTACTCAGCAACTGGAGTAGATCTTGTTGGATGATGGCATGGGCGGCACGGTTGCACAGTGGTTAGCACTGCTGCCTCACAGCGCCAGAGATCCGGGTTCAATTCCCGCCTCAGGCGACTGACTGTGTGGAGTTTGCACGTTCTCCCCATGTCTGCGTGGGTTTCCTCTGGGTGCTCCGGTTTCCTCCCACAATCCAAAGATGTGCAGTTCAGGTAAACTGGCCATGCTAAATTGCCCGTAGAGTTAGGTAAGGGGTAAATGTAGGGGTATGGGTGGGTTACGCTTTGACGGGTCGGTGTGGACTTGTTGGGCTGAAGGGCCTGTTTCCACACTGTAATGTAATGTAATCTAATCTAATCTTTTAACGTCTCATGTCTGTTACACAGCAAATGGAAGGGAATATTGCGACACAGGAATACGGGGAGGACTGGTTACTGAGCCAGAAGCAGGGATAAATTCGGATAAATTAGTCTTTATCAGATCAACACAGATTCACTATGACACAGTGACTAGTGCTGAGAGCTCAACTATTTGCGAACTATTTCAATAGTTTTGGTAAATGTAACGAAACAGTAGCTAAATTTGTGGATGAAACTAAAATAGGCTGGAAACTAAGTTATCAAGAGGAGGTAGAAAATCTCTAATTGGATACGCAATTGTCAATAATTTTTCGATAGTATATAACTGTGAATCTGATTTTTTTCAGGCAGAATAAAAGGTTGAATATTACGTAAACAGAGACACATTACTGGATGTTTTGACAGTGTGTACTGGAGGGTTCACTCAGTTTCTTACAGACATGGGAAGGGTTGCTCCATCTCATTGATGGTCTGCTTCATGTTGTTCACCGTTGCGCCATTGCTGTCGGTATACACGGGATATTTTCATTTCGTCGGTTGACGGTGGGTAGTGATGAGTGGAAGAGTGATTTAAGCCATGTATCAAAGTGTCTGCCTTTATCTGAGCGTTCATCCTTTCTTTCTACGTGGAGACCCGAAGACGATGAGAATGGTTGGCTGCTTCCAAATGAAGAGGATGTGGCTGCTGCCAAGATAGTGTGTATCCACCAACATGATGCACTGTGCATGGACACAGTTTAACATTAGTACAGTGAGATACGGAAGGTCCAACCACAAGAATGGAAACATAAAGGAAATACATTGCTAGATCAGCTGAAATTGTGACTTATATCAGGTTCTCAATCTCACTTACAGAACAAGCCTATGTACCAGAAATCCCGAGGAGATATCTATTCAGCATTTAGCACTGCGTTGAGCAAGCTCGACTTGATCCACACCATCAGTCTACTCAGAGTGCAACAATGTGCAGACCATGGCCGTGCATTGATCTACAAACCCGGACTAGATATCTGTCCAGCAAAGAGAGGTATGCAGACCACATCCATGCATTGACCTATAAAACGGTGTGAGATATCTGTCCTGCACAGGGAGCTATGCAGACCACAGGAATATATTGGACCATAAATTCAGACTCGATATCTGTCCAGTACGGGGGTGCTGTGCAGACCACAACACTGCATTCATCGAGAAACACGGACTACATATAGAGTCATAGAGATGAACAGCATGGAAACAGACATTTCGGTCCAACCCGTCCATGCCGACTAGATATCTAAACCTAATCTACTCCCACCTGCTATCACCCCACCCATATCCCTCCAAAAACTTCATATTCATATACCCATCCAAATTACTTTTAAATGTTGCAATTGTACCAGCTTTCTAGTACCAGGAGCTATGCAGACCACAACACTGCACTGACATAAAAACGTGGACGAGATATCTGTCCAGCACAGGCAAATATGCAAACCAAAGCAGTACAGTTGAATTCAGTCTTTTTTGAAGAGTTTGAGCCGAATTGTATTGCATTTTATTGATGTACTTTTCCAAATTATAGTGAGAATTGATTGAAATTTCCCGAAACAAGCCCAATGGTAGTTTTCGGGGCAGTAATGAGTGTGTTGGATTCATACAGACATGGTACTTCGGACGAAACTGATGTATTCCGATTAACATGTACACACACGTAGTCCCACTTCCCTGCACATAGCCCATATCCTCCGTAACATTGCCTCTCCATGTACTTGTCTAAATGCTTTTGCAATGTTGTTAACAGACCCGACTCAACCACTTCC
The DNA here is from genome assembly GCF_037043375.1 of Chiloscyllium plagiosum. Taxonomy (NCBI): domain Eukaryota; kingdom Metazoa; phylum Chordata; class Chondrichthyes; order Orectolobiformes; family Hemiscylliidae; genus Chiloscyllium; species Chiloscyllium plagiosum. The sequence goes on from NW_028270152.1 coordinate 90,781,107, forward strand.
ACACGTAGCTCATTCAGTATGCACACTACCCTCTGTATAAAAACGTTGTCCCTCAAGTTCCCTTTTCTCCTTTCTCCTCGAACTTTACACTGATGCTTTCTCATCCTCGCTTTCCCATTCCTGGGGAAAAAAAGTTTGTGTTCATTCACCATATACATGCCTCTTATGACCTTCTACTCATCCATAAAATACACCTCTGTAAGATACGTCACAGTCTCCTTTGCTGTAAAGAAACAAATACCTACATTGTCCGAACTCTCCCTGTATATCAGACTGTTGACTTAAGGTAACATCCTTGTAAATTTCTTCTTCACCTTTTCCAGTTTAATATCATCCTTCCCTTAGCAATTAGGAAATAAGAGGTCAGGTGAACACCCTGTTGCAGTGAAAGCACTTTGAGACCAGTGAACATAATTCTATTAGCTTGAAAATAGTTCTGGAAAAGGACATTGCCGATCCAAAAGTTAATATTATAAATTGGGGCAAGGACCATTTAGACGGTATTAGACAAGGACTTTCAAAAATGATTCTGGGAAACTGTTCACAGGTAGAGGGACATCTGGCATGTGAGACTCTTTCAGAAGCGACAAAATGAGAGTCCAGTGACACCATGTTCCAGTCAGTGTCCAGTGCAATGTTAGCAGGAGTAGGGCACAAAACATGGTAGGGACTCTGGGTCAAGGAAAAAAGAAGGATGCATATGTCAGATCTAGGAATCGGGGGTCAATGAAACCATTAAGGAGCATGGAGGATGTATACTTATGGGAGAAATCGGGAGAAGAAAAGGGGGCATGAGACAGCTTTGGAAAATAGTGTTTGCAGAATCAGATAAGATTCCATACGCATATGAATGGCAAAAGCGTAACCATAGAGAGAATAGAGCCCCTTAAAAATTGAACAGCCATTAATGTCATAGAGTCATTGAGATGTACAGCACGGAAACGGACCCTACGTCCATCTCGTCCATGCTGAACAGATATCCGAACCCAATCTATTCCCACCTGCCAGCACCTGGCCCATATCTCTCTCAACCCTTACTATTCTTATCCCAATCCAGATGCCTTTCAAATGTTGCAATTGTACGAGACTCCATTGTTTCCTCTGGCAGCTCATTCCATACACGCACCACCCTCTGAATGAAAAGGTTATCTCTCAGATCTCTTTTATATCTTTCCTGTCTCACCCTAAACCTCTGCCCTCTATTTTCGATGATTCACAGGAGAATAATTAGGTTTCTTAGATTTATTGTTCGATGTCCTCACATGAGGGCAGTAAAAATGTTACAAGTCGCCACATGTGATGCAATCTTACAGATAAAGATAACAGCTCCCCATCCTGCCTCACCCACCCCCATTCGAACCCCCCAGGGACAGAATCCTGGTACAAAGCAGAAAAATAAAAAAAACAACATTACAATGTAACATATTACATCGTTTCCTGTAAACGTGGGAAAAAGCAGAAACATAGTTGACAGTTCAACAAAACAGTTCATAAGTGCCTGGCCAAGCTGGGTTCACATTCCTCACAACGACTTAAGCTTCCCCACTCCTCTCCCTTACAGTCTGTTTCTGCCGATATGTGAGGTCCAATACAAATATATCTCATGAATATTTACTGTGGGGAAAGACATTCAAGCGAGTGAAATCGGGGAAAGGAATCCATGTCGTGATGTTTTGAAAGGAGGCTGTGTTACAGAAGTTGAAGTGCTGGAGGTCTTAAAATGCAGAACAGTTAATCAATACCCAAGACCTGTTTGTGTATGCCAGGTCATTGTGGCAAGCAGGGGAAGAAATTGCAGTGCCACTAGTTAAGATACTTGTGTTATTCCTCAGAGTTCTGAGGATGAGTCACTGGACCCGACAAATTAAATCTGATTTCTCCGCACAATATTTTAAATGATGTAATGGGACGGGAGATTTGAGATATAAGGATAGAATGGATACTGCGGGATTATTTTACCTTTTTGCGTGGGTGGTGATGAGATGACCTTGCAGAGGTTTATAAGAGCATGGGGTACATGGATAGGGTGTATAGCTAAGGTCTTTACTGTACGGTACAGGTGTCCAAACCAGGCAGGATAAGTTGAGAGGGAAGAGATTTAAAAGGTAAATAAGTTGCAGCTATTTCTCAGACAAGGTGATGTGCATATGTAACGAGCTGTCAGTGGAGGTGGCACAGGCGGGGACAATTACAACATGTAAAACACAATTGAATGGGGACAGGAATCATAGTTTCAAAGAGGTATGTGCCAAGTGCAGGGAAATCGAATGAATTCAGTTGAGAAAACGTGGTGAGCATGGACAAGTTCGACTGAAGCGTCCTTTTGCTTTTTGAATGTCTCTAAGTGTCTTTGACTTTATAATGTCTCTTTCATCGAGAATTATCCAAAGCCCTCAATGCATTTCCAGGTCAAAAATTCTCTTTAAATACTTTCAATCATCTCCGAACTTTTTTAGAGTATTCCTGACATTGATTTGGTGCTGTGGACCACGGCAGTAGTAGCATAATTGTATTCAACGACAATCTGTAACTTTGTGGCTGATATAAGTCTTCAGTCTACCATGACCATCAAGCCGAACTATGGTTGAGGAACGAGTGTAGGTGAATATTCAAGGGTCAGAACCATGTGTACCTACACCTGATGGCAACCCGTGAAAGCTACCGCACTTGACCGCTTTCATTCCAAACAGCAGGACTAACATATGATGGAGAGGGCGAAATGCTCCCAACACCAACAGACGAAGAGTCCTTTTACATCCAGTCGTAAATGGTGATGGAAACAACTCACTGAAGGAGACGTCTTCACAAACATACCGTTGCTAAATAATGGAACAGCCCTTTCCATCGGTGTAAAAAACAAGGATGTAGTATCTGCAATATCTTCTGACAGAAGTGTTGACTCGACGATCCAACTCACGCTCATCACAGAATCACAGATACCTGTCTTCAATCAATTTGATTCGCTGACCGTGACATGAAGAAACAGCTGAACACAATAGATACGACAAAGGCAATGGGCCCTGACACCATTCCTGCAATAGGAGTGAAGACTTGTGCTGCACACCAAGCCGTGTCCCTGGGGATGCTGTTTCATTTCAGCACAAACTCTGACATCTCCTTGGCAATATGGAAAGGTACTCAACTATGTCCAATCACCAAAGAGGGGAATAATCACATTCTGACCAATTAGCACACCTCGATCTCATCACAACAGTCAAACTTCTGGAAGTTATTTTTTCAGAGCTGTTAAGCAGCACAGAAATAATCCGCTCAGTGAGGTTGACAGTAGATAACCACGTGGAGATGGGGTTATTGTGGAAATGTCACTGGAATATTAATCCACACCAGGCTAATGCGCTGGCAACTGGTGGAAGTTAAGTACAAGTTAAAAAATCAAGATCTAAAATCTGCTGTCAGTAATAGTCACGTTGAAGCCAATGTCGCTGGAAACTCTAATCTGCTTCCCCATTGTACTTTCAGGAAGCAAATATTCCGTGTTTTCGTGGTCTGACTGAAAAGTGAGTCCAGACACACAGACATGTGATAAACCCTTCAATGCTGTCTGAAAAGGCAAAACAAGAGACTCAACTGTAGCAAAGTGCTCCGAGGGATTAACAGATTAAATCGGTCAGAACACCCGTCAACAGCCTCGATATCCGACAAGGGAATTAGAAATACAGTCCAGTCGACCCTGCAGACCCTCCTTCCTCACATTCGAGAGCTTGTTGCAACATTTACAGAACATTCACATAGACTGCACAGAAATACCAAGAAAGGAGTAGGTCATTCAACAAATTAACCTTCTCCCATTCTAGTACATGACTGAGCATCTTCCCAATGTATTTTTCCCGCTCCAGACATGTATTACTTGTTGTGATTGCTCTTTGGAAAAATGTGAAGTAGGAACTACAAGCTTCCCTTCAGTCCAAAGAGTTTTCTATCCCATAGATAGCTAATTCTCTATCACAACAAAATACTACTTCTCCCTCCGTATCCCTGTAGTGTCTGTACGTCTTGATTGATATCAACTGCCTTGGCGTCCATAGCCTTATGTGGGAGAAAATTCATAGTTTTCCCCGTCTCTAAGTGTGTGCACTTATTGTCATCTGAGTGTAGAATGGCCTGCCTGTACCTAACATTGTGGCCCATTTATTTTAGACGTCCCAGTCAGGGGAATTATCGTCCCTGATTCCAATCTGACTTGTCCTGCAGTGATTTAGATATTTCACTGATTTCTCCTGTGCCCATGGAATACAGGCCCAGTCGACTCAAACTCTGATTTCACAAAGAGCCTGTCATCATAGAGGTCAGTCTGGTCATCCTTCGTTGCAATCACTCAATGTCAGATTTGTTCTTTGGTCGTTCAGGAGACCAAGACTGCACACAATACTGAACAACGTTCGAAAAAAGGTCGCATCAAGGTCCTGTACCGCTGCAGATAGGCACGTCAACACCTGTCCTCGAAAGCCCATGAATTAAAGGTTCACACACCATTTTTTTTAACTGCTTCCTTTTCCTGCAATATTGTTTTCAGCGATTGGTGTGCAGGAAGACTCAGATCCTTTGTAATGTTACAGCTACACACTTGCTTGGTCCATGTACACTAGTCCAAAGATATGCAGATCAGGTGAATTGGGCACACTAAATTGTCCAAAGTGTTAAGTGCACTCGCCAAAGCGAAACGGGTCTAGGTGGCTTGCTGTTTGGACGGTCGGTGTGGACTTGTTGGTCCGAAGAGCCAGTTTCCACACTGTAGGGAATCTAATCTAATCAGTATGCCAATGCCATTCTCAGTATCGACCCATGACTTTAGAACTCACTGCCCTGCGTGGACCTCAGATGTCTGCGCAGAAGGAAACAACAAAGAGCATAATTCACTTTATACAGTAACGTTTTTCAAGCAACCACTTTCAAAATAGTAGGCTGAAATCTATTGTTCTCACCAATGGGCGCAACGTCACATCTACCCACAGTATTCTCCTTCTGCCACGTAGTTCCACATTCACTCCACTTGCCTTCATCACCTTGGAGATTTTTTTTTATATCCAGTTCATACACTCACAATCGAACGTCCTTTAGTACCGTCAGAAAACTGGGTTACATTACATTTGATTCAATCAACCGAATGCTGAATGTCTATTGTGAGCAGCTGGTGACCAAACGATGGTGATATTCCCTGACATCTTCTGCCCTTGTCCTCCTGGATTGACGTGGTCATGGTTTTGCAAGATGGTGTCTGCGGATCTTTGATGAATCAGTTCAGTGCAGCTTGGAGATAATATGAACTGATGCTGATGAGAGTTGATGCTGGAGAATGATGGATGAACTGATAGTCAAACCGGTTGCTTTGCCCTGGATGGTGTGAAGCATCTTGAGTATTGTTTGGACTGGACTTCATCCAGGCAGGTGAGCACTATTGCAACACATGCCAGTCAAAGTTTAAATACTTCGTTTAACATCAACTGTGATCTACTGCTGACCTGTCTACCCTTATCAGTTTGATAAAAAAAACCTTGTTCCTTTAGTTCGAAACATCTCATGAACTTTCGTCCAGTTACCATTTTACTTATATTATTGAAATATTTACGGTGCCTTCCGCTGTGAGGAATCATGTAAAGTACTGATGTGAATTATCCGCCTGTTCTCTGCACTCAATTCCACGGTCACGACATTCAAATGTTCTCAATATACTTTCTAAATTTGACTTCTGCCAAAAGTCTCACACTCATGTTGATTTTTTTCTTATATATGTACAGAAATCTCATGATGCTTTTGCAAATATTCATTGCTAATTTATTTCCGTAATACTTCCTACCTTTTTTCTCAGCTGTATAGATTCAGTTAGCGCAGACACTAACTCTGATCCAACTTGTCCATCTGGCCAAGTTTTCCAAACTTTACATTCGCTACAGTGTGGAACAGGCCCTTCGGTCCAGAAGGTCCACACCGCCCCTCTGAAGAGAAACCCACCCAAAACCATTCTCCTACCCTATATTTACCCATGATGAACACTGTGGGCAGTTTAGCATTGCGAATTTACCTAGAACTGCACATCTTTGGGATGTGGGAGGAAACAGGAGCACCCACAGGGAGAAGGTGCAAACTCCACACAGTTAGGCGGGAATCGAACCCAGGACCGTGGTGCTGTGAGGCACAGTGCTTACCATAGAGCCACCTTGCCGCCCACTTAATAATCCCATCTGTTTGAACTTGGCCCAAATACCTGTAATCGTTCCAATTCATAGGATTGTCCAAATATCTTTTAAATGTTGTTGCTGCACTTGCATCTATCACTCTTTCTCTGGCAAATCATTCCATACAGGCATGAGCTTTTGCGTGAACAAGTTGTCACTTTGTCCCTTTGTAATCTTTCCCCTCGCAACTTAACCCTCTTCCGTCTATGTTTGAACACGCCTACAGTGTGGAAAACACCTTGGTTATTTACCCTATCCATGTCTCTCATGATTTTATAAACTTCGAGAGTGTCACCCCTCGACCTCCTACATTCCATGTGATAATAACTTCACGAAAAAGCATTTAAAAAAAACACTGCAAATTTGAAACTATATTTAAAATGACAGGTAAACAGCACTCCGCCGAACACATCATACTGTTGTTTGTTTTTCTTCATATTGCAATGCTAAGGCAGCATGAAACGTTTCATAGTGGCAATATGACGCCAAGCACCTGAGTTTTTTTTTCTAAAGGAGCTGATGATCTCACCAGTGAAAAAGCATTTCTCCCAGATATATATAAGAAAGTGAATTCTTCCATTACACGATTAGCCTGCACTTGCCTTAAGCAAAGTGAGACGAAGGCTGAATATACTTTTTGAAACTTGCATGAAAGTATGGATTCTGTACAAAGCATGAAAGATGTATTCAATAAGGTTTACTCCAAGAAGTAAACTTTCAAGAATGAAATGTGAGTGGAAGATGTCAAACAGCATGAATGGAGAGACTGAACCACACTGAGACCAGAGGCAGAATGGCAGCACAAAACTCAGATTGATGCAAATGCATGGACGACAGACTTAATTAAGCAGCTCAAGGTGAACTGCGTGACAGTCATGTCAAGGAATGCTCTGTAATTTGAGAAGGAGAACAAGGAATCAGAGATATTGTTATTAGCATTGAGTAAAGCTTACTACAATGACACAAGGGAGAGCTAGCCAGAGTCAGTAGGAATTCAGCAGGAAACATGGTCGAGCAGCAATCGCAGGGCCTTCTGGAGATAATTCAGGAAGCACAGCTGACATTCCTGCCTATCACGTGCTTCTGGTCCCAGAAATAAACCCCCTAAATTGGTCCTGACAGTAATGCTCGCCAGTTTGTGAGTGAATACTCTCCATGAGAGACCTTGTCACACATGGATGCATCATCTTCTTGTTGAGTCTTTCTGTTTGATCAGAAACAATAATTGCTGAGTGTTACTGGATATATGTTTGTATGTCTGCCCATGCATGCCCACTGATCTTGCTTTCGGTCTTTTTCCACATCCTGCATCAGAACAGATATAAGCCAGCAATCCTCAATCTCTGTGCCTAGTTCATTTCTAACATTCAGGGAAACATCTGCATGTGGGTGACCATGTTCTCCTAGTTTCTCTATCTCTGTCATTTTTGTGTGCTGATACCATATTCCCGTGAGCAGCCTTTGATATGACCTCCTTTTCCTTCAAAATAGAAATCCCCTTAAATCTGGTAAAATGAGCCTCTAGCTGTGACTGTCCCAACGTCTGGGGTTCTGGCCTCACCCCTTGCCCTCCTTCCTCGAACAATGACAGAGATCCCTTTGTCCTCACTTCCCACTGCAGTAGAATCCACATTCACAGAATATTCGTAATTTACTCCCACCACCCCCTGCATGACAGCGCCATCAAACACATAAAATATTGAATATTACAGCGCAGCACAGGCTCTTCGTATCTCGACGTTGTGCCGAACTGCGAAACCAAGCTGAAGCCCGTCTAAACTACACCATTTTATTTTCATACTTATATAAATCCAATGACAATTTAAATTCCGTTAATGGTGACCAGTCTACTCCTGTTGCAAGTAGTCCGTTCCACGATTCTACTACATTCTGATCCAAGAAAATACCACTGCCATCTGACCGATGTCTGTCACCCCTGAATGTAAAGCTATTTCCCCTCGTGTGAGCAATCACCATCCGAAGTAAAATGCGCCCACTGTCTATGCTACCTAAACATCTTCTTATCTTATATGTCTCAATTAATCACCACTCAACCTTCTCTCCATGACTTTATCAGTCTCAAGTTCCTCAGCCTTTCCTTGGAAGACCTTTCCTGCATTCCCAGAAGTATCCTATTAAATCTCTTCTGAACAGTTTCGAAAGCATCAACGTCCTTCTTGTCATACATGGGATTGTGTGTACCTTAGTGGTTTGGATCAGAAATTGGCGAGCTGAAAGCAGACATTATCGGTTAGCTGAAAACATCCTTAAGCACGATCCACAACTCTACCGAAGTCAACCACAAATTTCCGAATCCATCCTTCTCCGCTCTCATCCAGGTCATTTATGAAAATAACAAAAAGCAGTGGCCCCTAAAGAGATCCTTGCCTTATACTAAATGTAACTGCTCTCCAGAATAAACTTTTCCTCGCATCCTCCACTCTTTGTCATCTTTCAGTTTGCCAATTTCTAATCCAAACAACCAAATCACCCTCAATCCCATGCATCCGTATTTTGTGCGATAGTCGACCTTGGGGAACCTTATTAAACGCCACATCAACCGTTTTACCCTCATCCAAATGTTGGTCACCTACTCAAAGAACTCAATGCGATTTGTGATGCATGACTTATCCTTCACAAAGCCGGATTGATTATCCCTAAACAATTTATTCTTTTCCAGATAATTTTAAATCCTTCCTATTATAACCTTGTTCAACACTTTACCCACAACCAAAGTAATGCTCACTGGTCTATAATATCCAGCGTCGCCTCTACTCAGCTTCAGGACCAAGGGATCAACACCCTACCGTCTTCCGGCACTATCCCTGAAGACAATGAAAACATAGACATCAAAGCCCAAGTCTCTGCAATCTCATCCCTGACTTTCCAAAGAATTCTAGGATAAATCCCATCCAGGCCAGGGCACTTATCCATTTTCACACTTGTCAGAATATCTAAAAAGTCCTCCTTGTGAACCTCAATTCAATCGCGTCTAGTAGCGTGTATCTCAGTATCCTCCTCGACATTTTCGTTTTCCAGTGTGAATGCCGACGAAAAATATTCATTCAGCGTTTGCACTACCTTCTCTGATTCGATGAACAGCTTTCCACTACTACCCCACTCCTATTGGCGATAAAAGCCTTCTAGTCATTTTTTTTTCCTGCCAAACCAATACAAAGCCTGAGAGTTTTCCTTGATCCTATCCGCCAATGCCTTGTCATGCCCATTCCTGACTCCTCTGCCCTACAGCTTTCGGACTTCCCTGGCGAGATTTTAACTGTCAAGCAGCCCAATTGAGCCTTCATGTGTCATCCTTATATCAGGTTTCTTTTTCTCTGGACAAGAGCTTCAAACAGGGTGACCAGTCCATTCCTGCTTCCAACCTCAGTCCATCCTACGTTTGTAGACGATTCCATGAACGTTTTTTCTGTCTCTCCCATCTTCCCCTTGGATCATTGTCCGCATTTCATATATTTCCACTCCATTTGTAAAATTCTCTATCATTTGAACGCTTTTCAATTTCCCCCGTAGCACCTTCCCATGCAATTGCAGGATCTGAAAGACTTGCCTTGATATCTCTTCCATCCTCTTTGTCCGAGGCCCCAAACACACCTTCCATATGAAGCAGCATTTCACTTGTCATGTTTCAGTCCAGTTTCCTGTCATTGCTGTTCAGAATGCAGTCTGTTTTACACCGTGTAAACCAAACAGAGACGGCTTTGAGTAAAGCTGTCACACCATCTTTTGGAATAATCCTAACCTTCATATTGCTTCCCACTTCAATAACTTAACTTGCGCTGATGTGAACATTTCAGCCCTGGGCTTCTGCAATGTTTCAATGAAGCACAACCAAAGGTCGAGTAGAACCTCATTTTATATTTTGGTGCTGTATAGCCTATAGGAGATTATGTTCAATTCCATAACTGCACAGCTCGACCTCACCATATCCGTACTCCATTTTTTCTTACATTCTCCCTTTTGGCCTCCCTATTACCTTGCCTGGGTCTTGTTTATCTTGCTGCAATAGAGAGAACTAATTTCCCCCATGCACCCCTTAATTTTCACCCAGTTTATACCTGTTTGTCTTTCACCACAACTAAACGGCCATTCTTCTGTGGCATTGTGCCTCCACATCCTCTATTTCCCATCACCCCCTCCACTTCTGTCAAGTTCTGTCAAAGCCAATTTTACGGTGCATTTTTACTTCTGAAAAGTGGTCCCGCTGGACTTAAAAAGTTATTTCTGTTTGACATTCGCAACAGATGCTGCCATACCTTCTGATTTTCACCAGAAATTGATGTTTTTGAACAATTCAAAAGATGTGTGTTCAACCATGAAGCACCGTACACTGGGGAGTGAAGGATAATAAAAGGTGTGCAAATTCATTTGTTCTGAAACTACATAAGGCTGGAAGCACCCATCCGACAGAGCTCTTAATCATAGTCGGGCAGAGAAAGAGAGGGAAACACATCATTTCAAACAGAGAAGATAACAAAATTCGAATGAAAGGTTTTAAGTGAATATGTTGCATAGTTTTGCGGAACGTGACACCATGGACAGACCCTCAGAGGAATTAGAATATTGAAATGGATATGTTACCATATCAGACGTCAGAGTGGGTAAATGGGTACAGGGGTGATAGTTGTATGGCTCTCGGCGTGCCTTCGGGGACAGACAGCAGACTTGCACTGCAGATATTTCAGCGCAAACTGGTATTCATGTGGTACTGTGCACCACATCGGAACAAAAGCAGAATTGTAATCAAACACAATCTGTAACGTTTTTGTGGGGATAATCCCTCAGTCTACCATTACCATCAAACCAATCTATGGTTCAGTGAGAGTGTGGGCAAACATGCCAGGGTCAGGACCGAGTGTACCTCAACTTGATGACACACCGTGAAAGCTACCACACTTAACTGCTTACATTCCAAACTGCAGAAATAACATCTGAGAGAGAGGGCGAAATGATTAAAAAAAGATCTGATCGATTTTTTGCATTCCTGCCACAACCAGACAGAACTGGAGTTGAACTCTGAAACATCTGACAAGACAAAATGAGGCACAAATATTATGTTTAATCAAACAATTACTCTTGGAATTAGGATAGGTCTCATTTATTGTCCAGTGGGCTATTAAGAGTCAACCACATTGATGTGAGTCTGGAGTCACATGTGGGACAGAGCAGGTATGGATGGAAATTTCATTCCCTAAAGGACATTAATGAATCTGATGAGTTTTTCCAACAATCGACAATGGATTCATGAGCATTATTAGACTCTTAATTCCAAACATTTATTGCATTTAAATTCCCCAATCTGCTGTGACAGGATTCGAAGTCATGTCATCAGAACATTACAAGGACTGCTAGACTATCACCACTAAACCATTACTTTGGCATTCCCCTGAAGAATGGAACAGCCATGTAAATCGCTATAAAGAGAAGGATGCAATGTCTGCAGCATTCTCTGCCAGAAGTGTTACGTGACGACATAAACAGCATTACAGATCCCCGTCTTAAAATAATTCGATTGCTGCACATTAAGAAACAGCTGAATACAGTAGATACGACCAAGTCAATGGGCCCTGACACTATTCCTGCAATAGACCTGAAGACTTCTGCTGGACCATAAGCCGTGTCCATGGGAAGCTATTTATTTCCAGCTCCAACTTTAGAATCTCCCTGGTAATTTGGAAAATTTCTTAAAAATGGTCAGTCCCTTGAGAGGAGAATAATTACAATCTGACTAATTGCCACTCCCTCACTTTCATCACGATAGTTAAACTAGTGGGGAGTCTTCTTTCAAATACCAAAGAAATAACGTGCTCAGTGAGGTTTACAATAGGCGCTGTCATGGAAATGTCACAGAATTTCTAATCCTGACCAGACTAATGTTGTGGCAGGTGGTGGATGGTAAAAACAATTTCAAATCTAATGCCAGTAATATTGACCTTGACGCCAATGTCGATGGTAAACATCAATTTAATTCCTCAATGTACTTTCATGAAGGAAATCTCCCCTGCCTTCCTGGTTCTGGCCTGAAAACGACCTCAGACACACAGACGTGTGATAAAAACTTCAATGGTCTGTGAAACGGCCAAGTAAGATATTCAACTGTATCAAACTGCCCCGATATCTTAAAGGATAAGCGCTGACAGAACACCCGACTCCAGACTTGGTATTGGAAAAGGGAACAAGAAACGCAGTCCTGGACCTACTTCCGAACATCAGAAAGCTTCTGACTACATTTAGAGAGTTTTCCCACAGACTGCACAGAAACGTCCGGAAAGGTGGAGGCCATTCAATGCATTCAGCCTGCCCCATTCCAGTTCATGGTCAATCAGCTTCTTCATTTTTTTCCCAAACACTGTGTACTATAATCCTTTGAAGTTATTAACTATTGGAAAGATACAAAGTCGGAACTGCAGTCGACCCTTTAGTCCATCAATTTTACTTCCCACTTCAATAGATTGAGGGCTGATCCTCTATCTCCACACCATACACTGAGTGCAAACTCATGTATTTCGTGTCCAGAAATCCTTACTTATATTCAATGCTTTGGCTTCCGCAGTCTTATGTGGGAGATAATTTCCTAGCTTGACCAGTCTCTGTATGCTGATATTTGTTCGCATCTCAATGCAGCTTCTCCCGATGTAATTAATATGGTAGCACCTTGGTTTAGACTTCCCACCCAGGAGAATTGCCAGGATTTTATATACTTCACGGAGATCTCCACTCATGTTCCTGAACCCGATGGAATAACGGCCCAGTCGACCCAAACTCTGCTCCCATTACAGCCTGTCATCCCAGAGATCAGTCTGGTCATTCTTCGCTGGACTCCCTCAATGTCAAGTTTGCCCTTTGTTTGAGAGTAAAACTGCATACAAGACTGCACAATGTCCGAGATGTGGTCTCACTAAGACCTGTACAGCTGCAGAAAGACACCCTTAATCATCCAGTCCATCCCACTTGAAGTGGAGATCAACACATCAATTATCGTCCTAACGGCTTTGTGTTCCTGCAATATTGTTTTCAGTAATGGTATGCATTGAATTCAAGATCCCCTTCAATGTTCCAGCTACCCACTTGATAGATCTATGCACACTGGTCAGTGTGCCAATGCCATTCCCAATATTAACTCCTGGCTTCAGAACTGCCATTCATGAGCTTCGGAGTTCACTGAAGAAGTCAACTAACGTATGCACATAAGAATTTCATAATCCAACATGTTTACATTAATATCTTTTGAAATGATAACCAGCCATTCTGTTTTCTAACCAAAGTACTTAAGGCAACGCCCATCCATATTGCTCTTCCTTTTCCACGTATTGGCCTATCCAGTTTACTTGTTTCAATCACATTGGAACGTCTTTAAATGTTCCTCACCAACTCACAATCTCACTTTTATGGTATCAGCAGATTTGGAAAGATTGCATTTAATAAAAAGTGTGATCTGCTTTCTGAGTATCCAGGGCCCAAATATCAATTTCTGGATTATCCCGCCAGTCCCTGCTTCCACTCCAAGTTCTGAATCAAATTCTGTAAGTTATCTTAAGCAGGTTTAAGGTGGATATCCCAGGAGTGGTACAGCCAGTCAAACGTTTAGTTTTAACGCAACAATAATTCTTTTCAAGATCATCAAAAAAACCACAAACAAAAGAGGATAGAATTTTGAATAACTTAGCCTATCTGAAAACTGAACCCATTATCGCTAATGAATGAAATTGCTCAAAGTATTTGCAACAATCCACATAAACACCCATGGCAATAAAAGGAAAAAAAAAATCCAAACACAGGTTTTTGCAGGAGAGATGTCGGAGAGTGGGAGGATCAGCGCGGTATTGCTTCTTTGGGTTCAGCATTTTCACAACTGGCTCCCTACTTTCAGTGTTGAGCCAGCCTGATAAACGCCAAACCAAACAAACTAAAGCAGAGGAGCAGGTGCAGGCCATCTGACCGTTCCAGCCTGCTCCACCACTCAAAAGGATTATAGAATATTTTTTCACGAATTCCCATCCACTTACCTTCGCTCTCACCCTATCCCTTAATTACTTTATTGCTCAAAAATATCTATCTTTGCTTTGAAAACGTTTACTGAAGTAGCGTCAACTACTTCACTTAGCAAAGAATTCCATCGGTTTACAAGCCACTCGGTGAAGAAGTTGGTTCTCAATTCAATCCTAAATCTGCTCTCACTAACATTGTGACTATGCTCTTTTGTCCTAGCTTCTCCAGCCATTTGAACCATCTTCTCTACTTCTATCTTGTGCCTTCCCGTCATAACTTTATATATTTCTACAACATTCCCCCTCGTTGTTCTAAATTCCAATGAATATATTTCCAGACTAATCAGTATCTCTTCATACATCAACACCTCAACTCCAGAATCTAACTAGTGAACGTATTCTGCTTTCCCTGCAGTATCAGTATATAATTTCTCAAGTAAGGAGAACAAAACTGCGCACAGTACTCCACGTGTGGCCTTACCAGCACCCGATTTAGCAGCAACACCACCTTCTTGCTTTTCATCTCAATCTTTGCAACATGATGGACAAAAATTGTTTGCCTTCCTAAGTACCTGTTGCACCTGCAGACCGACCTTCTGTGAGTCATTCACAAGGATACCCAGGGTCCCTCTCCATAGCCGCATTCTGCAAAATTTTATCATTCAGGTAATAGTCCTTTTAACGGTTACTCTTCTAACAATGATTGACTTCATGTTTATTACCATTGTGTTCCATCTGCCCGATGTTTGCCCACTCACTTTTGGGATCTATATTACTCTGCATAGTTTCACAGTCCTCTGCACACTTTACTCTGGCCCTCATCTACGGTTCAACTGCAAGTTTTGACACCCTACACGTGGTCCACAACTCCTCCTCATCTTTATAAAATGTGAATAATTGCAGTTCCAACACCGATTCCTGAGGCACTCATCGGGTCACTGATTGCCTGCCAGAATAACACTCATTTAGCTCCACTCTCTACTTCCTGTTAGTCATCCAATTCTATGTCCAAGCTAATATTTTACCCCAAAAGTCATGCATTCTTATCCTATGCAGCGGCCTCTTGTGCAGCACTTCGTTAAACATGTTTTGGAAAACTCGGTTCACCACAGCTACAGGGTACCCGGCGCTCTCTTTTCTAATAATGCCTTCGTAGGTTTCCAGAAGATTTGTTCAGCATGTTGTGTCTTTCATTAAATCCTGCTGTGTCTGCTCAACGGGACAATTTCTCTCGAGATGCCTTGCACTTATTCCGTGGTGATGTCCTCAAGCATCTTCCCCACATAAGAGGTTATACTAATTGGTGTACAATTGCTGATCTTTTCTCCAACTCCCATTTTAAATCGTGATGTCACATTCACTGTTTTGCAATCCGCTGGAACTTCACTAGAGTGCAGCTAATTTTGGGAAATTAGCGCAAGTCCATTTGCTATTTCTCCCTCCATCACTTTTCGTGTTCTGAGATGCATTCCATCAGGTCCAGGAAGCATGCCTATCCTCAGCTCCATCAGGGTTGCCCAACACCGCATTTCCGTAATAATGATTGTTTCCAGGTCCTCACCTACCTTCATCTCTTTATCAAATACTGGCATGTTATTACTCACACACTTTGAAGACCGTCACAAAATACCTGTTCAATGCCTCTGCCGTTTAATCAGATCCCATTACTAAATGAACCTTCTCTTCCTCGAAAGGACCAACGTTCATTTTAGCCATTCTAAATCGTTTTATGTATTTATAGAAACTTCCGTTCTCTATTTTTATTTTCTGCGCTTTTTCTCATGTTCTATCTTACCTTTCTCTATGCTACTTTTTCTGGCTTTCTATTGACGTTTACAATTTTCCCAATCTTCCATTTTGTACGCACTTTGGTCACTTTGTGTGCCTTCTCTTTCAATATGATAGATTTCCTTAATATCCTTAGACACGCTTGGCAGACTACCCCTTTTGTCACAATCCTTCCTTTTCACTGGTATATATTTTTGCTTTGGACTTTGAAAAAACTGTTTTTAAGTCCTTCACTGCTCGTTACCTCTCTCACCGCAAAGTATTTGCTCCTAATCTACTTTAGCCTAAGTCCTCCCTCTCTCTCTATTACAGTGTGACCTGTTTAAGCACAGAACCATAGAATTGGATTTTATTTTCACAGTCTCTCTCTCTATTCTGAATTCAACCAGATTGCGATCACTCCTTCCAAGAGGATCTGTAACCAAGAAGTCATTAA
This sequence comes from Chiloscyllium plagiosum, assembly GCF_037043375.1. NCBI lineage: Eukaryota > Metazoa > Chordata > Chondrichthyes > Orectolobiformes > Hemiscylliidae > Chiloscyllium > Chiloscyllium plagiosum. Next base: position 90,797,531 of record NW_028270152.1, read on the forward strand.
TTATTACTTTCTCATTACACGGGACTACACCTAGGACAGCTAGCTCCTTATTGTACAAATTGTATTTTGACGTTCAAAACATTCCCTCACAGTCATACCCAGAGTTTTCGGAAACACTGCTTTTCCGACATCTCTGAATAAAGAAAAAACACCAAGGACAGCTTAACTTTGTTAAAGGAGCAGCTTTGTCACAACACTCGACTTGGGATATCATCAAAAATGTTTTGTGAAAATCAAAATTCACAACATCCATTGCTTTACCCATAATTTATTTACTACTCTGTTTGTCAAATATGATTTGCCTTTAATAATTCGATATTGCCTTCACCTATGTTCATTACGTTATAATTAATTCAATTTTCAAAGTTCCCTGGTAATTCATCCTTTAGAATAGACTCTTGTATAGTTGTGACTGCTTCTTTGGTGCTCAGCAGACTGCAATTTCCTGCTGTCTCCCTGCCTCATTTTGAAATATTATGGTGGTATTTGCTTCTCTCAAACCTGAAACCTCGGTTCCAGAAAACCATCACTTCCTGTCTTAATCTGTTAAGTAGTTGATTTTCCACAATCATACAGTCAGAGAAGCATGGAATCTGTACCGTCAGAAATACAACACCGTCTACGTTCTCCCACGTTCCGACACAAGACCCGTTGCTGTGAAGGTTATGATACTCTAGGTGCTCGCCCAATTACATTTTTAAACCATTTTTGTGACAAATGCACAGTCATGAAGTGCATTCCAAATCCACAACATCATCAGGGTGAAAACAATCCTCGAACCCTTTCTGAACCTCGAAACCTTCACTTTCAAAAGTGTATTCCCTAGTTCTTGATCCTTTGATTAAAAAGATTAGCTGCTGTCTGTTCACTTTGTCCATTCTCATCGAAATTTATCCTTCCAAATCCCACCACCCCCAGCCTTCTCTGCTCCAAAGCAAATGACCCGAGATTATCAGGCCTCTCTTCATAGCTGATATGCTCCATCGCAGGGAACGTCCTTTTGAATTTCCTCTGCACCCCAATCATTGCAATCACATCCTTCCAGTAATGTGGCTCGCAGAACTATACACATTATTCCATCTTGGCTGAAACATTTTTATATCGCTCTTACAATCTGCACCTGGATGAGTAAACGCTATATTTACTACTCCCAGTGACTTCTTAATAACCGATCACCCTGTTCAGTCACATTCATAGATTTGTGGAGAAACACCCTCTGAGCCTCCTAGTATGCTGTCACTCCCCGTCTGGTTCCTTCTTCCAAATTACATCACCTCATATTTATCAGGGTTCGAGTCCACGTGCCATTTATCTTCCCTTCTGAGCATTCTTTCTATATCTTCCTGTAACATAAGACCCTCCCTCTCAGTGCCAACCACCCAAGCAATCTTACTTACCACACTGATCGCATTGGTGATTCCACATTCACACCAACGTCAGTTATGAATACCACATGTAATAAGGGGCACAGCAGTGATCTCTGTGGTACAGTAGTGTATGCTGGTTTCCAGTAGCACAAAGAGTATTCTGCCGCCAGCTGTGTACTTTCGTTGCCCTAAAACTGTTGGAATACTCACTGGTCTCTACTTTCCTGGTTTATCTCCACCAGCCTTCCCATCAAGGGTGTTGTCCAGTCTATGGCACGACCTCTGTGAACAGATTCTATTAAAATGTTTTCATCAGCGCCGTTCCTCCCTTGTCTCCAACAGCAGTTCCTCCCTTGTCTCCAATACAATTCACCCAGGCATAGGGACCTTTCCAATGTTATACCAGCTAAAACCTTCAAACCCTATTCGCATCTCATGACAATCTGTAAAAGAGTTTTCCAACCCATATTGTCGAATTCCATCTCTGAATCCCCAATGCAATTATTCGGTCCATTGCTGCGTCCTCCGAAATTTCGGTATGAAGAACATCTCGTCCGTCAGACTGAAAAATCCTCAATCCAGCCATGTTTCTAAATATTACCTCGGTGCTGAAATGATTGATTTTCGTCTTAATTAATAAGGTCCCATCGTCAATTGGTCTTTCTGGGAGCTTTTCTGGATCTTCCTCCATGCAGACAAACGCAATAGAACTGTTTAGTTTCACTGTCTGTTTTCTGTTCTCTACAATAAAATATCCTGTCCACATATTCACTGTTCCACATTTGTTTTCATTTTCCTTTCAAATATCAACAGAAGCTTTTTGCGAATATTTGCAAGGAACAACAACAAAAAAAAGAAAATCACATCACAGGAACAAGCCCTTCGGGCATCCAAGTCTGCACCGATGAAGATACTCTATCTAAACCTGTCGCCGAGTTTCCAAGGACATGTTTCCCGTGCTTCCTGTCCATTTATGTATTTGTCTAGATGCGTGTTAAATGACGCTATCCTGCCCACCTCTGCCACTTCCTATGGTAACATATTCCAGGCACTGACCACCTTCTGCGTGAAGAACTTTCTGAGCATATTCTTCAAAAGATTGAACTCGTGACCCGTAGTAATTGAGCCCCCACTTAGGGAAAGAAAGCATTTTGCCATCCATCATGGTTGCACCCCACATGATTTTGTAGACGTCAATCAAGTCCTTCGTCAACCTCCGTCTTTCTCATGAAAACAATCCAAATCTACTCACCCTCTCGTCATAGCAAGCGTCGCCATACAGACAACAAATGGTGAACATGCTCTGCCCCCTCGCCAAATCATCCATATCCTTTTGTTATTGAGACGATCAGAACTGTACACAGTATTCCAAATGTGGCCGAAGCAAAGTCTTGCACAAACATGTCAAACCCTGCCAACACTTGTACTGAATAAATTCCAACAGATTCCCTCCTGTGGATGACAATTCATCACAGTAGTTCACCACTTTCTCTTGTCTTCCCTTCTTAAATCTTTGGAATGCAAGAAGGAAAGTATACCGTATGCCTTCTTGATCACTTTATTGAACGCGTTGCCACTTTCAGTGCAAAATGGACCTGAACTCCCAGATCTCTCTGTGCATCAATTTTCCGAGGTATTTTCCATTTCTCATATAGTTCGCTCTTGAATTGGATTTTCCAAATTGCACCACCTCACATTTGCCAGGATTGAACTCTGCCTGCCATTTCTCTGCCCAACTGTTCAATCCATGTTATATTCTGCAGCATGTCCTGACAGTCTGCATCATTATCTGCTACTCCAACAATCTTACTGTCATCTGCAGACTTACTCATCAGACTACCTAGACCGGCCTTCAGATCATTTATGTATATCACTTACAACAGTGGCCACATCACGGATCCCTGGGAAACACCACTGGTCAGAGGTTTCCATTTTGAGAATCTCCCTTACACCACTACTCTCTGACTCCTGCGGCTCAGCCAGATCACTATCCAGCTGTCTCGTACATCCTGGAACCCATGAGACTTTAATTACTCCATTAGTCTATCTTACCAGACGCCTTGTCAATGTATATGGCATTGACCATCTTTTCCGCACGTTCAATTTTGTCACTTTGTGCAAGAAATCTCCCACGTTTGCTAAGACGTGAACTTGCCTGCACAAACAAAACAGGGACAGGGATGTACTTGCGCAGAGTCAGTCTGTCCCTTAACCTGGAGTCAGATTCTTTCTTATTTTCAAAGTAGGACATTAAAAATGCCATTTTGACTGCTTGTCTACAGAAATGTATGTTTTTGAACAAATGGAACCTATGCACAAACTTGCAAATGCAAATTCAACAAATAGATTAGTATGTGCGTGTGCCTGTGTGAACATGCGCGCGCGTGTGTGTGTGTCTGAGAGAGAGAGAGATTAATGGAGAGTGTGAAATGGGGAGACATTGAGAGAGTGCGTGTGCATGTATGTGACAGAGAGCTCGGGGGTAATCTGTATGTGTATGTTCGTGTGCTTGTGTGTGTGTAAGGGTGAGAGTGAGTGTATCTGTGTATCTAGGTGAAGACCCAGACAGACATGGAAGACCTCTTTCCCCCCACACAAACTCACTCCGTGTTTTCAGGGTTTCCCCTCTCTGCAGCCTCTGCTCCATTCGCTGTTCATTTTGCAGACGCAGATGCTGTAACTACAGTCCCCGTGCTGCGTTCAGAGTTGCGACATTAAATCCTCTTGTCTCCCTGAATGTCTGAGGCAATTCCGAGCACAACCTGCAGCAAAGCAAATCCAGCACCTCCACTAAATTTTCAATAACATGTGTCAGTCAGCAGCCCCTCAGCTACAAGTTCGATGCCTGTTCCTTTACAATAGTACTCGAGATGCTTCCTCGTGTTACTTGCCGCACGATCAGCTGTGAAGGACCAACACAGGCATTCAATGATAGGCAACGACCAAGTTTCAAAGACTTGGCTCAAAGCTGCTGAGCCCCTCTATCCAATATGGAGCACAACATGGTACACGCCAGGAAGTGAACAACAGCCCGACACAAATAATTTCACTGGTTTGAGCTTGATAATGCCAGCACTCAATACACGAGGGAGACAGAAACCAAAACTAGTGAAAGGTAGAAAGGGGTAGAAGGATTCACATTCAAGACAGAAAGAGACAATTCAGATAAACACACCATATGTTGTTGAAATAGGGCGAAACAGACAAGAGAATGGGTCTAAATAGAGTAATGAGACTTTCGAGTGTCCAATCACACGAATGACAACATTGAATAAAGGCAATGCCAGATCAGCTGAAATAACTTGTTACTTAAAATTTTGAATCTGCCTCACAGAACCAGCTCAGATAGTATAAACTGGAACAAGCCGACAGCTCAACATGGAGAGCTGTGCAGACTATGCCAGTGTATTGCTCATTAAGCTGGACTATGTACCCAGCATTGGGTGTATTTCCAGCATTTGCCAGTGTATTGCTGCGCCGCTTGCACTCGGGAACTGACAAGCACAGGAAGATTTGCAGCCCATACTACTGATGACAGTAAAAGGGTCTCCTACAGGTTTGTGTCTCGGCATCTCCATGCATCAGCACAAGGCAAGGGGTTTTAAGTGTGCATGTCTGTGCGTGTGTCCGGAACAATGATAGATGTGAAAATCATGGTCTGAGAGAAAACGTGCATGGAGGAAATCAGTTAAAAGATGAACAACTGTTGGAGTTCGATAAATAGACAGAGAGAGACGGAGAGACTTTGCATGGATAGGTGTTATGAGATTCTTAAGAATATATAAGTATACCCAGTAACAATGTAGATCAGTGTGCACATGAGTAATGGTTGAATGTGGATTTTGTTGTGAGTTCAGATACGAGCTGTGGAGTATCGATTCAGATTTGTTTCTGCAGAGTTGAAGCTGGGAGTCTCAGTGGCAGATTATTGCCATCATAAAGACAGCATTTCATAGATCAAGAATCAAACAGCAGATGCGATGTGACAGTGAAGTATCGTGAGAAGAAGTCAGATATTAACTACGGATGGGATTCAGTCGGAGGAATGAAATAGCGTTTGCAACCACAAGAGACGACAGTGGTCTCCATGCTCCCAATATTTAGCTAACAAGGGCAGTGATACAATGAATTGTGGCTCACAGCTGAAACTGTGAGACCCATGAGAAACACTGCCAGAAGCAAACTGGGAGAGTGTGAAATATCAAGTTCATTGGTGCAGTTAGTAATGGTTTGTAAAGTGAAAATGTAGATTCAGAGTCTTAGCAGGATAAAGAACAGTGGCAAGGATAGTAGAATAAATTAAAAGAACAGTGTTACAGTCAAACATGATTTTTAGGGTTAATGATTGAACAGTAAAACTTACCAGAGACACCGACGAAAGCCAGGATTGGATAATAAAAATATTGAATAATGTAAAGTGCATGCAGGGTCCGCCATGATAATGTTACTGTTTCATCAAATGTAGAAAAAAACCAAACATCCAAAGATAAACTCCTGTTCATTCTTACAATATTTGAATCACCCTTGCTCAAATCCTTAATGAATGTTATAATATTCCAATCACTTGTACTCAGGTTCGGATCTCTCCTCCCCCTCTCTCTGGAGCTGCTAATCCCTGTAAATTCTGTCGGTAATGCTGCCGCACATACATTGCAATAATGCATTGCCAGAGCCCATTCATAATTAAACGATGGAAACCATCCCCTGGGGTAATTACAATCCATGGAGACTGAGATTAATCACAGACACCGAACAAATAGTTTCAGTTAACACCTTCCTGGCATCACTTTTTAAATCATAACAAAAGGAAACATGTACTCGATCTCCATTGAATTTATGGCGTTTGCTGAGGGAGAAACCATAAATTTTCAAACTTTTTTACTCTACCTTTCTTGCATGTGAGCATATTGCCAGACCACTTTAGGGTTATATATGTTCCAACCCGCTTATAAAAGTTGACAAGTATAAAATAACAGATCAGCTGGATAAAATATCTGGTGGGGAAATTTCTAGAGATCATAAACCATGGTTACAATATTTATTGCTCATTGACATTGTGCAATGCTGCTCCTGGTTTTAAGTGCTCCGTTATCAAATAGTTCCATAACAATTAGACATTATTCAGAGCATTGAGTCTGTTGGTCAGGTACAGCAGGAATCAATTCTGTCCCCATGTGCCTGTTTCAGATTACTGGAGGAGGCTATTCAACCTCTCAGGCCAGTCACATGGGAACAGGAGGAGGCCATTCAGCCTCTCGAGTCTGCTACAGTTGGCCAGTAGGAGGTCACTTAACCTCTTATGTCAGCTACAGAGGGACAGGAGGAGACCATTCAACTTGGGGGAACGTTGCAGAGGGATAGGAGGAGGTAATTCAGCCGCTCAAGCCTGTTACAGTGGCACAGTAGATCACTCAGCCTCTCGTGACTGGTACAAAGGGACAGGTGAAGTTCATTCAACCTCGCAGTCAGTTACTCCGTAAATATTAGTTTTAAAATAGTTAAGGAAAACGACAGACCTGATGTCAACATTACATAGAACATAGAACATAGAACATTACAGTGCAGTACAGGTCCTTTGGCCCTCGATGTTGCGCCGACCTGTCATACCAATCTGAAGCCCATCTAAACTACACTGTTCGATATGCTTGTTCAGTGACGATTTCAATGTACTTAAAGTTGGCGAATTTACTACCATTACAGGCAAAGCATTCCATACCCTTACGACTCTTTGAGTAAAGAAACTATCTCTGACATCTGTCCTATATCTATCATCCCTCAATTTAAAGATATGCCCCCTCGTGCTTGCCATCACCATACTTGGAAATAGGCTTTTCCTGCCCTGCCTATCTAACCCTCTGTCTCTATTAAGTCACCTCTCAACCTTTTTCTCTCCAACGAAAACAGCCTCAAGTCCCACAGCCTTTCATCGAATGACCTTCCCTCCAATCCAGGCAACATCCGAGTAAATCTCGTCTGCACCCTTTCCAAAGCTTCCACATCCTTCTCATAATGCGGTGACTAGAACTGTAATGCGGCCGCACCAGGGTTTTGTACAGCTCATGGTTCCGGTACTCGATCCCTTTATTAATAAAAGCTAAAAAAAACTGTATGCATTCTGAACAACACTGTGGACCAGGGTGGCAACTTTCAAGGATCTGTGTACCTGGACACCGAGACGTCTCTGCTCATCGACACTACCAAGAATCTTACCATTAGCCAAGTACATTGCATTCCGGTTACTGCGACCAAAGTGAATCACCTCGCACTTGTCTGCAGAAAGCTCCATTTGCCACCTCTCAGCCGAGCTCTGCAACTTACCTATGTCTCGCTGCAAACTATAACATCCTGCGCCACTGTCCACAACTCCACCGACGTTGGTGTCCTCTGCAAATTTATTAACCCACTCTTCTACGTCCTTTTTCTTAACATGATGAACAGCAGTGGACCCAACACCGACTCTTGCGGTACACCACTAGTAACTGGACTCCAGGATGAATATTCCCATCAATCACCACCCTCTGACTTCTTTCAGCAAGGCAATTACTGATCCAAATAGCTATATCTCCCACAATCCCATTCATCCGTATTTTGTACAACAGCCTGCTGTGGGGAACCTTATCGAATGCCTTGCTGAAATCCGTATACACCACGTCAACCGGTTTACGCTCATCTACCTGTTTGGTAACCTTCTCAAAGAACTGAATAAGTTTTGTGAGGCACGACCTACCCTTCACAAAACTGTCCTGACTGTCCCTAATCAAATTATTCTTTTACAGATGATTATAAATCCTATCTGTTTTAAGCTTTCCAACAACTTACCAACAACTGAAGTAAAGCTCACTGGTCTATAATTACCCAGGGTTGTCTCTACTACTCTTCTTGAATATGGGAACCACATTTGCTATCCTCCAGTCTTCTGGTACTATTCCTGTCGATAATGACGATTTAAAGATCAATGCCAACGGCTCGAGAATCTCCTCACAGGCTTCCCAGAGGATCCTAAATTAAATCCCATCCGGCACAGGTGACTTATCTATTTTCACACTCTACAGGATTTCTAATAAATCTTCCTTATGAACCTCAATCCCACCTAGTCTGGTAGCTTGGAGTAAGGCCAATTTTGAAAGTGTCCGGCAAGCCCGTTGAAAGGCTGATTGGGAGCCCGTATTCACAGGTAAAGGGATGGTTGGAAAATGGAAGGCATTCAAAAGTTCTATTCTGCGTTTCCATAGGCAAAGTGTTTCTATCAGTGAGATGGGCAAGGCTGGCAAGTGCAGAGAGTGCTGGATGGCCAGTGGTATTGATGATCTGTTCATGGAAAGGAAAGAAGTATACGTCAGGTAAACAGAGTTGGGACCAAGCGAATCCCCAGTGGAGTACAAGGGCAGTACGTGGAAGGGCAACAGGGCTTTCGGGGCAGAAAATGTTGGACATGAGATGGCTTTGTAAGTAGTGTGAACAAGGTATTGACGAAATTCGACAAATTCGTGAAAAGATTAACTAGGGAGAGGATAGGGTCCATCCAGGATCAGTAAGACTGTATGTGTGGAACCACAGGAGATGGGTGAGATGTGAATCGAGTATTCCCCCTCAATTTTTACTGTGGAGTAGAGACAAGAGCGAGAGAACTTGGAAAAATACTTCGTGACATCTTGAAAAGTGGCTTTCTTTCAAGAAGTGTTGGACGTTTTAAAACACATAAAGATGGACAAAACACTCGGACCTGATCATTTGAATCCCAGAACTTCGTGGAAAGCTCTGGATTGATCTCTAAGTCTTTTGCTGATATATGTGTCTCGTCGATTGCCAGAGGTATGGTGTCAAAAGACTGGATGGCTACTAACATAGCCTAGATTAGAGTGGTGCTGATGAAGGTCCTTTGTTCGAAACGACGATTTTCGTGCTCCTCGGATGCTGCCTGACCTACTTTACTTTTCTAGCACCCCTCTAATCTAAACTCCGATCTCCAGAGTCTGCAGTCCTCACTTTTGCCTGGCTGCTAACATAGTGTCATTATTTAAGAAAGTAAGAAAAAAAATGGAATTATAGACTGGTGAGCCTGAAATCAATGATGACGATATTGTAGGAGGGACTATGAGGGAAAGGCTATATATGTATCTGGAAGAGCCAGCAATGAAGAGGTTTTGTCCGTGCAAAATCGCGTTTCAACGACTTGTTGATTTTTTTGAAGAAGTGATTAAGGGCGTTTTTGAAGGCAGGGCTTTCGATATTATCTTCATGGATATCAGTAAGACATCGACATGATTCTGCATGCTAGACGGGTTAGCAAGTTCAGACTGCTTGAAATCCAGGATGAGCTAGCAAATTAGATACAAAATTTCATGAAGGTTGGAGACAGCACCTTCAGGTTTGTTTATTGAAATTGGAGACCTGTGTCCAATGACGTGCCACAAGGATCAATAGTTTATACACTGCCATTTATTAATCGACTGGGACAATTTTTATGTGTCGAGTCTGTGGGATGACCTCATAGAGCTTTATGCCATCATAAGCGAGATAAATAAGGAAATTTGCCAACATCTTTTTCCCAGTGTGGGAAGGTCAAGCAATAGAAGACAAAGGTTTGAGGAGAGGGGGAAGATTTAAAAGTGGGAAATGAGGCGCAACTTTTTTACACATAGGGTGATGTACGTGTAGAATGACCAACTATAACAGGGTGTAGAAGCAGGTAAAACTACACAATTTAAAATGCATTTCGAAGTGTACATGCATAGAAAGCTTTCAGACATATATGGGCAAAGTGCTGACAAACGGGACGAGATTTATTTCTGAAAGCTAGTCGACATGGACAACCTGGACTGAAGAGTTCTTTTTTGCTGTGCTGTACATCTCTGAGAAACTATTCTCTGCTGAATGTGTAACAAATGAACAGGAAGAGATCATTCAGAATCAGAAATCTGTCAGTCAGCTTGCTTGCTGAATTACTGAGAGTAAAATACAAAAGTACAACATTTAGATTTTGAGGATGTGTTACAGAAGCAGGAGAAAGGTTTTCAGTCAACAGAAGCTGTGAGGAATGTGAAGAGACCAATTAGTTCATGAATTCCACTCGAAAGGAGCAGCAGGATAGTACAAAGCTGATGGAGCCCGTTACTCAGGAGAAGCAGGAGAGCGAACAGGTATTGGAGCATTTTACTCACGAACAGGAGGAGGGCATCTATTTTCACAAACCTGGGGCACAAGAAAAGGAGGCAGTCATTCATCTGCCCAAGACTAGGAGACAGGAACAGGAGGCAGTCATTCAACGGCTCGACACTGGGACAGGAGGAAATCATTCAACTTCTCGACACGGGGACAAAGTACAGCAGGCAACCATTCATCTGCTCGGGACGAGTACAAATGAACAAGAGGCATTCATTCAACTGCTCGACACTGGGACACAGGGACAGGAGGCTGTCATTCATCTACTAGAGACAATCCCTCAACTGTTCGAGACTGGTACACAGGAACAGAAAGCAGTCATTCAGCTGCACCAAACGAGGTTACAGCGACAGGAGGCAGTCATTCAAATGTTTGAGCGTGCGGCACCCGAAAATCTCGAAGTCAATGAGGCCCCAGGATACCGATACACAGGAAGGGAAATTCAGGTAGTAGTTTCATGATTAATGCTCGGCCCTAAAGGAGTGTAGTGGAGCAGACATACCTTGCATATCAGGTGCATGGTTCTCTGAAAGTGGAGTCGCTGAAACACAGGGCAGTGAATAAGGCTTTTCGCACACTGGCCATCATCAGGACATTGAGTATAGAAGGTGGGATGTTTTGTTGCAGATGCACAGTACGTTGGTAAGGCCTCAGTTGCTCAGGGGAACCTTCGACTTATTGAGCTGAATCTAATAATAATTTAGCTCAGTGACATTTTCACTGAGTTTGACAGAGTTATTGACTGCATCAAGCTGAGCTAGTTTCCTGGTGCTACCATATTGAACTCACCTCATTAACTGTCTACCCCACCCCATGGTGTTCCTAAATTCAATGCCAGCTGCATCTCCACCCACCATGCTGGAGGTACTGACCATTACCCAGATGGCGCTGGACTTTCTGTGATTCCAGGCACAGGTATCATCTTTAAAAGACCAGTGAGCACACCGTTGAGATTTCTCAGTTCAGAGCTGCCCTGCATAGGTTACCCCGACGATGGTAGATAAGGGGCAATTACACCACTGTATGTCGACAGGGGTGTGGAGGGCCTGTGGATGGGCTAGTACAGAGGAGACAATTCGCTTACTGCGGGGGAGTGCGGGCAAGCTACCAAACCTATCAGACCCATGGTCTGAGCTCACAACGCAGCTCAGTGCAGTATCTGCGGTCTGAATATATGTCCAGCAATACACGACAAGAATCAGAAAACTTCTCCAGTCTGTCAGGATAAATGCCACTATATTCGCTCTGCCCTCTCTAACTCACAGCATATCTGTCATCGTGCTTAACCCCGAACAAGACCCATGCTCACTGTTGCAGGCAGAACCACTCTCACTGCTGCAGACAGGATGTCCTCTCTCTCTGTCTTGCTTTTGTAATACCCCCTAAACTGTTAGAGAATGTTGTGAAGAGTGCCGATGAGGGAATGCCCCAAATAATGCTCCAATTAATTCCCAGTATCAGGAAAATGGCAGTGCCCCAGTGTGGAAACATAAGAGGGAGGATCAGATATGTATGTTTTTAAAATCACTTGCACTTCAAATCCATTGTGAGTCCACATAGCCATTCAATTGTGGTTTAGCATTTAATTCGATCACCGCTGATCTGTATGTTTTATCAGCTCCATGTTACGGGAACTTTCATTCGTTCCACCCCCTGTGTTCCTGTCACTGACCAGTTGACACTCAGGCACCTTTACCAAGGTGTTCATCGAGGATGTGTTCGGGAAGCATTTCCCACGAGGACTGACTCTCCAATATATTCGATCAGGTTTATCCTTTCAAGTAATAGTAAGCATGCTTTACACAGACCAATCAAAAATCAAAACGTGTTTTATAGTTTTCGAAATCCAATCGCAGTTAGTAATCGTCTCCCACTCAGTTGGCTTGATGGCTGGTTTGTCATGTAGAGACAGGTCAAATTCACAGATTGAATTCCCCAAACTGACTGAGGTTACCATTAACAGGCCGCTTTATCAACCTCATCCCTCCCCCGAAATGTACTGATCCTTAATTTAAACGACCATTTGTGGTCTCGCGAATGAGAGTCCTTCGGGACTCTCTATCAATGTTAACATTTTAATTTTTAAAATGTTTTTTATTGAGAAAGATATTTATTAATTTTATAATAAACCAATAACATCACAACTCAAAAACTGTACAAATTGAGCAGCATTACACCAATGGGCATGTACATACAAAGCAGCAAGGTAAACACAGCCATCGGATAGAAGAAAAACAAAAAGAAATAAGTGATAAATAAATAATAGAGCTCAACAGAACGACATGATAGCTCTCGTTTTTCGAGGGCTTCACATGGTGTACGTTCATACGTTCGTAATTCTTCCTATCTGTATATTAAATTCATTAGAAAAGACCGTCATGGCCATACAAAAGCCCTTATTAGAGTGGAAGATAAGCCTGTATCTACTTGTGAGAAAGTCCAAAGTGATATGCTCCATGACCAGCTTACGCCAACCTTACAGATCAGAAGAGTTTTCAGACACCGAACAGAACATAATATTTTTTCTACCACAGAAAGTAATGATGCTATCTTTTTTTCTCCCCAATGCACATCTGCAGAAGGTACCCTGGACAGGCACTGGAAAGGACAAACCGGTCCTTCTCCAATTCGATCCCCAAGACCCCCTCTATCACACCGAAAACTGCCCTCCAATGTATATGAAGTCTGTGGCAAGGCCACAGGCAATCAATAAGAGTGTCCGGAGTCATTCTGTATTTAGGACATGTTGACGATAACCCCATTTTGAAGTATGAGAACCACACTTGGCCAGATCGACTCGATGAAGCAGCTTTATCTGCATGGAATGGGTCCTATTACATATTAACATCCTTTTAGTATTTTTACAAATATCCTTCCAGGTCTCCCAAGAGATCTGAACACCAACTCTCTTTCTTTGATATCACAAAGCCACACAGTCCACTCTCCAACTAATGATATATTGGACTCGCTGAGAGTGCGATCTAAGCATTAAGCACCCTCTTCTCTGTAAAGGATCTGTCAGGCTCCATTAATGGTGTTGTTCTTTTTTGAAAAAAATCTCAGATGTGCAAAAAAGGAAGAGGTCTACATAACGTAGTCCATACTTGCCAATTATTTGATAAAAGGACATCATTGTGTCACCCGCAAATACTGCACAGTAGATCAATGGTTAGGACTGCTTATTCACAGCACTAAGAACTCGAGTTTGATTCTTCCCTTGGGGGACTGTCTGTGTTGAGTTTGTAAGTTTTTGCAGTGTCTGTGTGGATTTGATTCAGTTTCCTCCCACAGTCCAAAGATGTGCATGTTCGATGAATTTGCCACGCTAAATTGACCATAATGTTCAGTGATGTATAGGACAGGGACATTAGTCATGGTAAACATAGGATGATACTGGAATCGGTCTGGGTGGGATACTCTTTCGTGTGTGTGTGGACTTGTTGAGTCCATTGGCCTGAATCCACACTGTAGGGTGTTTTCTGATTCTAAATCTGCCATGCAAGATACATGTACGCTGCCCACAGTTTAAACCCAGAATCCATTGTTACTGGTTAAAAACCCTGTATACCAAGTAAAGGGGGAAGAAATGTACTTTTGGGTGTGTTATCCTAGAGATGACGCATTGCCCTCCATGCTGTAACAGTACTGATAATTATTGAGTAATGACAATACTCCTTAACTTTCATGGTTTTTTTCTAAGAACAACAGACTAAGAATACAGCACTTTACCTGAGATGCTTCAATATCTAACCATATTGACGCCGAGTCCTCTCAGGACCAGTTACTAACATAGGATAAAAAAGGGCTTAACTGTTACCTTTTAATATGTGGGGGAGCCTCATCCCCCAGTCCGTGGGACAGTTGAAATTTTGTTATCTCGATAAGGTATCAATTACAATGCCAAATTAAAGAGCTAAACTAGACATTGAGTTTCCTAAATATTTGCCTGGGAAACATCAAAGGAAGCATTCGCACGGGGGAGAACAAATGAGGAAGGACCATCATTTTAACTGGATCTATCCGACCGAACAAGATATTAGAAGTGTCTCCCGTCTTCGAAGGTCTTGTTTCAATTTTGACAAAAAATGGGCAACTTTCACGTAAAATGAATGATCAAAGAGCAATGAATGCACCTAAATCGAGGCTGCCTTTAAAACGAAATCGGCATTCAACCACGGCATCGGGTATTTCCCTAAGACCACCAGATGGCATGGCCATCGAAATTGTAATATTAATCTTACAGCTGGAAAAGGCGCCAAACGAATTGATGCATTGCATCAAGTGAGGTACGAATACTGGGGGATTTGATAAAAAGATAAGAGCATCATCTGCATGCAATGTAATCTTATTTGACTTTTACCCAATGTCTGGGCAGATATGTTGCGGTCCCGATGGGCGTCCTCATCCAATGGCTCTATCAACATTGTAAACAACATAGACAAAAGGATATAATATTATAGATTGCCTATAGAAACATTAAAATTAGTGGATCGCTCACCTTTGGTGAGAACAGCAGCCAGAGGAACCTTGTAAAGGACCATCACCCACGTGATAAAAGCTTCGCCTCGGCCAATCTGTTGTAATGCATAGAAGACATACCACCACTGAAACCAACCAACTGCCTTCTCTGCATCGAAAAACACCACTAATCGTTGTTGACACGCTTGAATCATATTGAGTAATCGCATAATAATGTTGGAAAATCTGCAGTCCATTGGAAAGCCCTGGTCGGCCTCCACCAGTGACACTATCACCAATGTGAAAAACAATGGCGAATGAGGACAACTTTGTCGACTGCCTCCAGAAATATGGAAATTACTGGGTCGCACATCAATTGTGAGAACCGCTTCCAGAATATCGCTATAAAGCACCCTCACCCACTTCATAAAACTTCACCTGGACCAAACTGTTTTAATGTATAGATGACACGTGACCACTCAGCCCAATCAAATGCCTTCTCTGCATCAAAGCAGACCTTGAAGCCCTTTTGCAGATTGATGTTGACACGCTTGTATCACATTGAGTAATCTCCTAACATTATTGGAAGAATAGCCATTTGTCGAGTCAGTCTGGTACTCTTTGACAATGGAAGGTAGCACTGCTTCCCGGCTAAATGCAAGGGTCTCAGATAGGATTTTAAAATCGCCAGTTAATCGTGACATGGGCCTATAAAAATCACAGCCCTCTATGGTCTTCCCTTTCTTCAGAATAAGAGATATATTTTCCTCTTTTAAGGATGGTGATAGGCAGAATGATTTTATGAGTGACTGAACATGGCCCTGACAACATTCATTGGGAAGGCGGTCACGATTGGGCGTCTTTCCACTCTGATGTTGGTTCACAGCGTCCTGCAACTTCAGCACTGGCAATGATGCATTAATGCAGACACTTCTTCAAAGGTTATTCATAGAAGATCCAAGTTCTTGAAAAAATACTCCAACTTAATTAATCTATCCTCACAAAGTTCAGTCTGATATCGGTCGGAGTTAAGTGACCGAATTGTTGCATTTATCTTTTTGGAATCGCAGGTAAGGGTCCCCGTACCTCTCCGAATTGAGGTAATGACTTGGGAGGCGCTCCTTTTCCTGGAAAGATTCGTTAAACACTTGCCCGGCTTATCACCATTCTCAAACAACCTTTGTTTTACAAAAGAAAATTCCTTCTTGGCTCTGTGAGTGAGCATGGAATTCAATGTAGACGGAATCATTGTGATCATCTGTCGCTCAGCCACCGAGGGTTGATCAAAGTCTGCCCTCTCTCTAGCACACAACCTTGTCTCGAGCAACTGCTGCTGCTCCCCATTCTGCAGCTTCCAAAAAAAATAACTATTTCCTTGTCAGAAACCTGAGCTGTTTCCCATAGAGTGGATGGATTACTGGCGAAATCTGAATTAATGCCTCAGGAAGTTCTGGAATCGTTATAGAAATAGATGGTGAACCTATAACCCTTCAGAACAAAGGGATCAGTTTGCCAGTGTCTCTACACTGTTATATTGTCCATACTCTTAGCCAATAAGTATACCACTGCATGGTTAGAAATGGCAATGTTCCCAATTGCACAGGACACCCTCGAATCTGAGATTGCTGCAGGGTCTGAGGAAGTGATCAAACTTCCTTTGACATTACTGCAGGTTAGAGAAGAAAGTAAAATCTTGACCTGGGGGCTGGAGATTCCTCCAAATATCTGCCTGCTCTAGTTCCACACACAAATTTACGAATTAATTCGTTTGCAAAGAAGGTATTGGGAGCCTTTGGGCGTCTGTCAACCGTGAGGTCCACAAGCCTATTGACATCTACTTGTACATTAATGTGTGGCGATGCAAGATTACTTCATTTGAAAATGCATCTACCAGGAATTGAAGGGGGTGTGCCGCAGCAAATAAACTCTCGAAATACCGTATTATTTCCCATATATCAAGTCTTTGAGGATTATGACCTTTCTCTGAATGTCTTGTACTATCTAACTGTTTAAATGGAAGATTCGCCCTATGAAGTATGGCTTCTCCGCTACTCGTGATATTCAAAGAAGAGAAATAGACTCTATCAAACCCACCCTGCTGTAAATTCAAACGTTCTTGTCATCAAGGTGCGTTTCCCGCAATAGAGCAATATCAACCCTCACCTTTTTAAGAGGAGAGAGTAACTTTTTCCTCTGAACTGGCGAATGGCTCCACTTAATGTTCCAGGTACACAATTTCAGTACATCATTGGGAAGAACACACTGTCACAACATTTGAAATCCAGACAGGAAGAACTCCAACAACAAATCGCCGAGCAGCAATGAAAAAAAATAGAGCCTAAAAACTACACAGACTAAATCTACAACAATTAACGTGCTCTCAAAACCTGCCAAAACTACTTACATACAAAACCACAAAAAGAAACGCTTCTAGACACTGCGCACTGGGGGCATTCATATACCCCAAAACTTTATCTTCTGCCTCGCTACCAACGTGGTATCCAGGGCAATTAATTACAAAAACGGGCTTAAGCACACCATAGGGGGCATTTAGTCATCACAGCCACATTGATAACGACCACCAGCTTGCGCCACACCCAGAGGAAGATAAAAATGAACATGCTCCCCATTCCCGACTATAACATCACATTGGTTGATAACAGAAAAATCCAGCAAACATTCTTTCTGAATGAAAAACATGGTCATCTGTATTTTGAATTCATCCAACACACCGTAAAGTGTGCACAAAGGTTTCGCTTTCACTGGAGAGTCAAGTAAGTTCGAGGACCTATTGAGGAGAAAGTGAGGTCTGCAGATGCTGGAGATCAGAGCTGAAAATGTGTTGCTGGAAAAGCGCAGCAGGTCAGGCAGCATCCGGGGAACAGGAGAATCGACGTTTCGGGCATAAGCCCTTCTCGAGGACCTACTGAAAGTTATATAGAGCACCGCTCGGTACCTGAAGGATTACTGAATCCCGAGTTCCCTTAGTTCTCTTGATAACATCGATAAACTTCCTTTTTGAATCACCGCCATAGAAAATTCCCAAAAGAACATAATCCTGAAGCTCCCGTGAAGTCAACCCGTCCGAAACTTCCACTGGGTGTTGAAAGCTTCTGTATCTCTTTGTTTTTTCCCGTAACTACGTAATCACACAATGGCAAGGCAAAGGCGCTAATTCGAGCTTGCCTGTGGCCCGTAGCATGATTAGCTGTCTTAATCTTCATCCGATCCGTTTCAGCATCAAATTGAAGGAATCGTGACAGCCAGTTCTCACACAAAAACTCACTGGCTTACGGCCTTCCATCCAGTCTAGCAGACCAATGATGAGATTTTTTTTTTCATGCTGCCCCTGCAGCCAAGGTCAATTTATTCAGTTAAGTAACTGGCCTGTTTTTCAAGGGTTTTGGATCCGCTCCTCAGAGGGATCGATCTCAGTCTCTGCCGCTTCAATTCTTCGTTTGCCTTTTTCCGTTCTGTTTTCAAGGCTTTCAGTTTGCTGCTCAGGTCTTTGGAGCTTGACTGAGAACTGGGTCTAGCCTACTGCTGAACATGTCTTCATTTATGGCTTCAATCATTTCACGCCTCTTTGTGAAGTCCATAATCTAGGCTAGTAAGGGATCGATCCATCGAATAAACAGAGGCGATTGTCGCTGCAGCTGCAGGTACAACCGATGCTTCTGACGGGTGCCTCGGGCGTTGGGATTTCCTTCATCCTTTGCCGTGTTTTGTCATTTCCACTGAACAAGGTTAAATTGGGAGGTGGAGTGAGTTAGAGCACGTCTTAGCTTTGATTGCGGCTACCTGGGATCACACACCCCCCAAAAAATGTTTTATTACCTCTTCGCTTTGCACTAGATGATGTGGAGCCTTCTCATTTGGTACCAATGTCAACATAGTCTACAACACTGCACATTTAAGTCCACTCCCCGTAAATTTTTGACTTCTTTACGATTAATGAATCTTGCCTCAAAAATATTCAATACATCTACCTCCAAGACTCTGTGAGGAAGACTGTTATAAAGGGTCACAACACTCTGAGAAAACTAAAGTAAACCTACTACTCGGTGTGTGAAGTTATACTTTGTTGTGTGTCCTTACCTGAGAAAGTATATAGTTACATTGAAAGCATTTCAGAGATGTTTCCCTTCACGTATTCTGGAGAAGAATGGTTTATATTATGCAGGCTTGAAAAGGTTACTCTTGTAATGAGAGGTAATCTTATTCTTACATACAAGACCTTGAGCAGAGTGGATCAGGTATTTACCCACGGGGTGTTCGTATAGTCAAAATCTATTGTAATTCTACAAGAACCTATGCAGTATGGAAGCAGGACAGTCCGCCACAGTGAGCCCACAGGGAACCAACGAACAGCATTTCACCCAGAGCTGCTCCTCCACCATATCTTTGTAACCCTACACTTTCCATGAATAACCCACCTAAGATACACATCACTGAGAACTATGGACAATTTATCATGGCCAATTCACTGTAATGTGCATGTCTTTGGACTGCGGAAAGAAACTGAACCATTTGCACGAAAAACCCACAGACACTGATAGATTGTGCAAACTTCACATAGCGGCTCGCCCGATGTTGTAAATGAACCGAACTCCTTGGTAGTATAAGGCAGCAATGCTGACCACAGATCCACAATGCTCCTCCTTTAGGTTCTAACATATATTTGTGGTTGACTATAAAAACCTGCCTGATTGTTCCTTTCTCTGAACCTGACCCAGTCTGAGTCCTTTTTTCATTGGTCACGTCATCAAACTGGTTATAATTAAAATCTGTTGCGATCAGTGGAGGATTGGAATTTGAAAATGAAACAGTGACACTCTGAGTCAGAACAGAGTAGAAATTCACAAATTGGGAATTCAGTCAGTTGGTAATTCTCCTTCCCAGAAATTTGTGTTGGTCGGAAATTTAAATTCTATCGAAGCTGAGTTCATTTGTTTATTGATAGACAGGTGATTGAGGGACAATGATGTATTGACAGAACAGTGCATCGGGGAGCACAAAGAGATGAGCCATGACCATATTTACTGGTAGAGGCGTGTCAAAGGATTGAATTTGATGCCCCTCAATCCCATGTTCTGATGTTCCAATTAGCCCTAAAAACCCGCTACACAGGATTTCGGTCGACAAGACAGTAGACGACACCGATTAGGTATTGTTTGGAAAATGTGCTTAGAATATCTAGGCTGAGGTATGAGTCGGACCACACCTAGAATATCATGAACAGTGTGAGCGCCCAAAGGAAAGATATTCTTTCATTGGAGGAGGGTCAGAGAATTTTCACTCGGCTAATCATGGGAATGAAGGGATTTTCTGATGACAAGAGTTGGAACATATTAAGGTTGAACACATTGACATTTGAAAGAATGAGCGACCATCTTTATGAAAGATCCAAGGTTCTGAAGGGCTTTGACAAGGTAGATGCTGGGAAGATAGAATATAGAACAGGAAAGCACATCAATAGGCCATTTCATTCACCATAGCTTTACCGACCATGATGTCATTCCAAATTAATCCCATCGGCCTGCACGTGGTCCATACCACTCCATTCTCTGCTCGTTCATGTTTCTATCTAAGTGACACTTCAAAATGCTGCTAAGATGTCCGCTTCAACCACCTTACGGGTTGCCTCGCCCCACTTTAGACAAAAAGATCTTTATTCAGTCATTTCGTTTAAAATTTCTCACTCTCATCTTAAACTGATACGTCCTGTTATATTACATTTCCACATTGGCAAAGAAATTCAGACTATCCACATTATCCACGCCTCTTGTGATGCAATAAACCTGTATAAAGTCGACCCTCCAACTCGGACACTCAAGCAAAACATTCAAGTACGTCCAAACTCTCCTTATCTTTAACACATTCTCATCGAGGCAACATACTAGTAAAACTCTTTTGCATCCTCTCCAAAGCCTCCACATCCTTCCGATAGTGGGGCTATGAGAATTGCACACAACATTGCAATAGTGGCCGATTTGAAGTTTTATTATGTCACAACATGACGTGCAAATGTCTAGACTCGACGTTGCGACCGAGGAAGGGAAGCGTACCATACTGATTCCTTATTATCTATTCTGCTGTGCTGTTATTTTCGGAGAGCTATGGATTTGCATCCATGATCCCACTGTATATGAATGTTCCTTAGAGTCAGGTCATTTGCAGTGCAATTTTCTCTTGTATTTGACTTCCCAAAATGCATCACCTCACATTTCTGCCGATGAAATAGAATTTTCCATTTCTCTGTCCAGCATTCCATTTGATCAACATATTGCTGAAAACTTCAACATATATCCTCACTGCCCACTATTTCCCTCAAATATCACTAATTAGAACATGCCTTTCCAAATGTCGACGGCAAAATTACCAATCAGGTTCTGGAAATTTCCATCTTACTTATAATGAAAATAACAAGTAGCAATTACCGCACTGATCCTTGCGAATCACGACTGGCCACTAAACTCCAATTAGAAATGCAACACTCCACATTCCTTACCCTCAAAAATTAACGTTGCCACTTCCTTTCTTTCCTTGTGCAAAAATATGTAACCGGGGGCATAAAATGACCAGAAAGAGTGAGCTCACTCTTTCAAGATGGAGACGAAGAGTACTTTCTTTTTTTCGGAAGGTAAGGAATCTGTGGTAATTCCTCACTGCAAAGGACTGTCGAGGCTCGGCCTTTAAGTATATTTAATAAGGGGTGGCGTTTATTCACGAAGCAATGTGGGAGGAGGTGTAGTCTTGGTAGCTGTGGGACTCTGTGGATTTGTAATAGATGTATGTGGTTAGTTGGTCGCCGGAGATGGTGATGGAAGGTCCAGGAAAGGGTGGGGGATGGGCGAGATTGGTCAGGTGAATCCCGATGTATTATTACAAGCCCACCGACTTCCACAGCTGCCTAAGTTACGCCTCCTCCCATCCGACCTCCCTTATTCCCAATTCCTCCGCCTCTGCCGCATTTGTTCCCAGGATGACTAATTTTACCTCAGAATGTTCCAGATAACCTCTTTCTTTTGAGATAGTAACTTCCATTTCCACAGGATTAATGATGCGCTCCAGTGCATCTTCTCGACGTCAAGCACCACTGCCATTGAATCCCACCGTTGCAAATGCAACAAGGTCAGTATCCCCGGTCCTCAGCTTCCACACCATCAACCTGCACATAAATTGCATCATTCTCCATGACTTCCTACACCTCCAGACTGACCCCTCCACCAAAGATATATGTTCCTCGTTGTTCCAATCAGCGTCCCAAAGAGACTTTCCCCTCCGTGACTCTCTTGTCACGTCCACGCACCCCACCAGCGCGCACACTACTCCTGCCACTGCAGGAATTAGAACACTTGTGCCCACGCCACTCGTCTCACCTCAATCCAAACGCAACACAGGGATCCTGTCACCTCCTTCAGAAATTTATCTCTACCACTACCAATGTCATCTGCAACAAGCGTTGCATCCGATGTGGTCTCCTCTACGTCGGGGAGAAAGGATGCCTTCTTGCTGATCGTTTCAGAGAACATCTCTGTGGCACTCACACCCACCAACCCCACCACTCCTTGGCTGAACATTTCAACACTCCCTCCGACTCTATCAAGGACACACAGGTCCTGGGCTTCCTCCACTGCCAAACCGACACCAACTGACGCCTGGAGGAGGAACACCTCATATTCCGCCTTGGGACCCTGCAACCACACCGGCTAAATATGGATTTCAACAGCTTCCTCATTTCCGCACGCCCACAAGTTATCCGAGTCCCAAGCGGCCCATTCGGCACTGCCCTCCTCATCTGCCCACCAATTCATGCTCTGACCAACCACCTTATCCCTCACCTTCATCCACCTATCCCTTTCTCAGCCACCTTGTACCCAACACCACCCTCTCATTTTCATCTCTCAGCACAATCCTCATTCCTGATAACGGGCTACTGCTGGAAACATAGATTCTCTTGCTCCTCGAATGCTGCCTGAAATGCCTTGCTGACTGAGGGACAGAGAGAGGGAGGGGAGACCAAAGTGATAGACACAGAGGGACACAGAGAGAGAGGGACAGAGACAGAGAGAGAGGTACATAGAGAGAGAGGGACACAGAGAGAGGGACAGAGAGAGAAGAGGGAGACAGAGAGAGAGAGAAAAAGAGAGGGACAGAGAGAGTGGTACAGAGAGAGAAAGGGGCACAGTGTGAGTGATAGGGACAGAGAGAGAGAGAGGGACAGCGAGACGCTGAGAGAGAGGGACAGATAGACAGAGTGAGAGAGAGGCAGACAAAGAGAGAGAGGGAAAGAGAGGGGGAAAGAGAACCAGAAAGAGCGAGAGAGGGACAGAGACGGAGGGACAGTGACAGAGAAAAGGACTCAGAGAGAGAGAGAGAGAGCGAGGGAGGAACAGACAGTGAGGGACAGAAAGACAGAGAGATAGAGGGACAGAAAGACAGAGACAGAGAGAGAGAGACAGAGAGACTGAGGTACAGAGAGAGGGAGGGGGGACCAAAGTGATAGAGAGAGCGGGACTGAGACAGAGGGACAAAGACAGAGAGAGAAAGAGACAGAGAGAGGGACACAGAGAGGGAGAAAGGGACAGAGAGAGACCGAAGGAGAGAGCGAGAGGGACAGAGAGAGAAATGGACTAAGAGAGAGTGACACAGAGAGAGATAGAGAGAGTGGGACACAGAGAGAGGGGGGCACAGAGAGAGAGGGACACAGAGAGAGAAGGACAGAGAGAGAAAGGGACAGAGAGAGAGAGGGACACAGAGAGAGGGACAGAGAGAGAAGTGGGAGACAGAGAGAGAGAGAGACAGAGAGAGGGACAGAGAGAGGGACAGAGAGAGAGGGACACAGAGGGAGAAAGAGAGACAGAGAGACACAGAGAGAGAGCGACAGAGAGACAGAGCGAGAAAGAGGGGGACAGAGAGAGAGAGGGACAGAGAGAGAGAGAGGGACACAGTGAGAGTGAGAGGGGCACAGAGAGTGAGGGAGAGGGAGAGAGAGAGGAACAGAGAGAGAGGGGACAGAGAGAGAGAGAGAGAGCAAGGGAGGGACAGACAGAGGGACAGAGAGACAGAGGAACAGAGAGAGAGAGAGAGAGACAGAGAGACAGACAGAGAGAGGGACAGAAAGACAGAGAGATTGAGAGACAGAGAGACTGAGGGACAGTGAGAGGGAGGGGGGACAAAGAGACAGAGAGAGGGGACAGAGAGAGAGACACACAGAGAGAGAGGGACACAGAGAGGGAGGGAGGGACA
This sequence comes from Chiloscyllium plagiosum, assembly GCF_037043375.1. Classification (NCBI taxonomy): domain Eukaryota; kingdom Metazoa; phylum Chordata; class Chondrichthyes; order Orectolobiformes; family Hemiscylliidae; genus Chiloscyllium; species Chiloscyllium plagiosum. Next base: position 90,821,770 of record NW_028270152.1, read on the forward strand.
GAGAGAGGGGGACAGAGAGAGAACGATAGAGAGAGCGAGAGGGACAGAGAGAGAGGGACTGAGAGAGAGTGACAGAGAGAGAGAGGGACAGAGAGAGAGGGTACACAGAGAGAGAGGGACACAGAGAGAGAGGGAGAGAGAGGGAGAGAGAGAGAGGGACAGAAAGAGAGAGGGATACATAGAGAGAGGGACAGAGAGAGAGAGGGACAGAGAGAGCGAGAGGGACAGAGAGAGGGACCATGAGAGAGTGACACAGAGAGAGATAGAGAGAGAGGGACAGAGAGAGAGGGGGGGACACAGAGCGAGAGGAACACAGAGGGAGAGGGACAGAGAGAGAGGGACAGAAAGACAGAGAGATTGAGGGGCAGAAAGACAGAGACATTGAGAGACAGAGAGACTGAGGGACAGTGAGAGGGAGGGGGGACAAAGAGACAGAGAGAGCGGACAGAGAGAGAGACACAGAGAGAGAGAGGGACACAGAGAGGGGGACACAGAGCGAGAGGGACAGAGAGAGAAAGGGACAGAGAGAGAGAGGGGGACACAGAGAGAGGGACACAGAGAGAAGTGGTAGACAGAGAGCGAGAAAGAGAGAGAGAGGAACAGAGAGAGAGGGACAGAGAGAGAGGGACACAGAGGGAGAAAGAGAGACAGAGAGACACAGAGAGAGAGGGACAGAGAGAGAGGGACACAGTGAGAGAGAGGGGCACAGAAAGAGAGAGAGAGAGAGGAACAGAGAGAGAGGGGACAGAGAGAGAGAGCGAGGGAGGGACAGACAGAGTGGGATAGAGAGACAGAGGGACAGAGAGAGAGAGAGAGACAGAGAGACAGAGAGAGAGAGGGACAGAAAGACAGAGAGATTGAGGGGCAGAAAGACAGAGACATTGAGAGACAGAGAGACTGAGGGACAGTGAGAGGGAGGGGGGACAAAGAGACAGAGAGAGGGGACAGAGAGAGAGACACACAGTGAGAGAGGGACACAGAGAGGGAGGTAGGGACAGAGAGAGGGGGACAGAGAGAGAACGACAGAGAGAGCGAGAGGGACAGAGAGAGAGTGACAGAGAGAGAGAGAGAGGGACAGAGAGAGAGGGTACACAGAGAGAGAGGGACACAGAGAGAGAGGGAGAGAGAGGGACACAGAGAGAGGGACAGAAAAGAGAGAGGGATACATAGAGAGAGGGACAGAGAGAGTGAGGGACAGAGAGAGCGAGAGGGACAGAGAGAGAGAGGGACCATGAGAGAGTGACACAGAGAGAGATAGAGAGAGAGGGACAGAGAGAGAGGGGGACACAGAGCGAGAGGGACACAGAGAGTGAGGGACAGAGAGAGAGAGGGACAGAGAGAGAGAGGGACACAGAGAGAGTGACAGAGAGAGAAGAGGGAGACAGAGAGAGAGAGACAGAGAGAGAGGGACAGAGAGAGAGGGACACAGAGAGAGGGACACAGAGGGAGAAAGAGAGACAGAGAGACACAGAGAGAGGGACAGAGAGACAGAGCGAGAAAGAGGGGACAGAGAGAGAGAGGGACAGAGAGAGAGGGGACAGAGAGAGAGAGAGCGAGGGAGGGACAGACAGAGAGGGACAGAGAGACAGAGAGACAGAGAGAGAGAGAGACAGAGAGACAGACAGAGAGAGGGACAGAAAGACAGAGAGATTGAGGGGCAATAAGACAGAGACAGAGAGAGACAGAGAGACTGAGGGACAGTGAGAGGGAGGGGGGACAAAGAGACAGAGAGAGAGGGACAGAGAGAGAGGGACAGAGAGAGAGAGAGGGCCTGAGAGAGAGTGACACAGAGAGAGACAGAGAGATAGGGACAGAGAGCCATAGAGAGAGGGACACAGAGAGAGGGACACAGAGAGAGAGAGAGAGGGAGAGAGAGACAGAGAGAGAGCGAGAGAGAGGGAGAGAGTGACACGGAGAGAGCGAGAGAGGGACAGAGAGAGAGGAACAGAGACAGAGAGAAGGACAGAGAGAGAGAGAGCGAGGGAGGGAGGCACAGACAGAGAGGGACAGAAAGACAGAGAGATAGAGGGGCAGAAAGACAGAGCCAGAGAGAGACAGAGAGACTGAGGGACAGAGAGAGGGACGGGAGACAAAGTGATAGACACAGAGGGGGACAGAGAGAGAGGGACAGAGAGAGAAAAGGACACAGAGAGAGAGAGGGACACAGAGAGAGGGACAGAGAGAGAGGGGCACAGAGAGAGAGAGAGAGAAAGAGAGAGAGGAACAGAGAGAGAGGGGACAGAGAGAGAGAGAGAGCAAGGGAGGGACAGACAGAGGGACAGAGAGACAGAGGGACACAGAGAGAGAGAGACAGACAGACAGTCAGAGAGAGGGACAGAAAGACAGAGAGATTGAGGGGCAGAAAGACAGAGACAGAGAGGGACAGAGAGACTGAGGGACAGTGAGAGGGAGGGGGGACAAAGAGACAGCGAGAGAGGGGGACAGAGAGAGAGAGGGACAGAGAGAGGGGGACACAGAGAGGGAGAAAGGGACAGAGAGAGGGGGACAGAGAGAGCGACAGAGAGAGCGAGAGGGGCAAAGAGAGAGGGACTGAGAGAGAGTGACACAGAGAGAGACAAAGAGAGAGGGACAGAGAGAGAGAGGGACACAGTGAGAGAGAGGGACAGACAGAGAGAGAGGGACAGAGAGACACAGAGAGAGAGGGGCAGAGAGACAGAGAGAGGGACAGAGAGAGAGGGACAGAGAGACAGAGAGAGGGACAGAGAGAGATGGACAGAGAGACAGAGAGAGAGGGACACAGTGAGAGAGAGTGGGACACAGTGAGAGATAGGGACAGAGAGATAGAGGGACAGATAGAGAGAGGGGGACAGAGAGAGAGAGACAGAGAGACAGAGAGCGAGAGAGGGACAGAGAGGGAGAGAGAGGGACAGAGAGAGAGAGGGACAGAAAGAGAGAGGGATACACAGAGAGAGAGAGAGAGAGAGTGGGGGACAGAGAGAGATGGACAGAGAGCGAGAGGGACAGAGAGAGAGAGGGACAGAAAGAGAAAGGGATACACAGAGAGAGAGACAGAGAGAGAGTGGGGGACAGAGAGAGATGGACAGAGAGCGAGAGGGACAGAGAGAGAGAGGGACACATAGAGGTATAAAGGGACAGAGAGAGACAGAGGGACTGAGAGAGAGGGACACAGAGAGAGACAGAGAGAGAGGGACACAGAGAGAGGGACAGAGAGAGAGAGGGACATAGAGAGAGAGGGACACAGAGAGAGTAAGGGAGAGAGATGGGGACAGAGAGGGGGGGACAGAGAGAGAGATGGAGACTGAGAGAGAATGACGCAGAGAGAGACACACAGAGAGGGACAGAGAGAGAGAGGGACACAGAGAGAGGAACAGAGAGAGAGAGGGTCACAGAGAGAGGGGGACAGAGAGAGAGTGGGTCAGAGAGGGAGAGAGAGAGAGAGGGAAACAGAGATGGGAATACACAGAGAGAGGGACCGAGAGAGAGGGGGACAGAGAGACAGGGACAGCGAGCGAGAGGGACAGAGAAAGAGAGGGACATAGTGATAGAGAGAAGGACACAGTGAGAGGGAGGGACACAGAGACAAAGGGACAGAGAGAGAGAGGGACAGAGATACAGAGAGGGAGAGAGTGACACAGAGAGAGAGAGGGAGAGAGAGAGGGACAAAGAGATAGAGATGGTCACAGAGAGAGAGGGGGAGACAGAGAGAGAGAGGGACTGAGAGAGAGGGACACACAGAGAGAGGGACAGAGAGAGAGGGACACAGAGAGTGAGGGAGAGAGAGAGAGGGACACAGAGAGAGATGGTCACAGAGAGAGAAGGACAGAGAGAGAGGGACAGAGAGGGAGAGAGGGAGACAGAGAGAGAGGGACACAGAGAGAGAGGATACACAGAGAGAGGGACAGAGAGAGAGGGACACAGAGAGTGAGGGAGAGAGAGAGAGGGACAGAGAGGGAGAGAGGGAGACAGAGAGAGAGGGGCACAGAGAGAGTGGATACACAGAGAGAGGGACAGAGAGAGAGGGGGACACAGAGATAGAGTGATAGAGAGAAAGAGGGACGGAAAGAGAGAGGGACAGAGAGCGAGAGGGACTGAGAGAGAGGGACATACTGATAGAGAGAAGGACACCGAGAGAGAGAGTGAGGGAGGGACACAGAGACAGAGTGACAGAGAGAGAGGGACAGAGAGGGAGAGAGGGAGAGAGTGACACAGCTTGAGAGAGACAGAGAGAAGGACAAATAGATAGAAATGGTCACAGAGAGAGAGGGGGGGACAGAGAGAGAGAGGATCAGAGAGAGAGGGACACACAGAGAGAGGGACAGAGAGAGAGGGACACAGAGAGTGAGGGACAGAGAGAGAGGGACACAGAGAGAGATGGGGACACAGAGATAGAGGGATAGAGAGAAAGAGGGACAGAAAGAGAGAGGGACAGAGAGCGAGAGGGACATAGTGATAGAGAGAAGGACACAGAGAGAGTGAGTGAGGGAGGGACACAGAGACAGAGGGACAGAGAGAGAGGGACAGAGAGACAGAGAGAGAGAGGGACAGAGATACAGAGAGGGAGAGAGTGGCATACAAGGAGAGAGGGAGACAAAGAGAGAGGGACAGAGAGATAGAGATGGTCACAGAGAGAGAGGGATAGAGAGAGAGAGGTACAGAGAGAGGTACAGAGAGAGGGACACATAGAGAGAGGGACAGAGAGAGAGGGACACAGAGAGAGACGGACAGAGAGGGAGGGGGACAGAGAGGGAGGGGGACAGAGAGAGAGAGGGACAGAGAGAGAGGGACAGAGAGACGGAGAGAGAGGGACAGAGAGGGAGAGAGGGAGAGAGTGACACAGCTAGAGAGAGACAGAGAGAAGGACAAAGAGATAGAATGGTCACAGAGAGAGAGGGGGGGACAGAGAGAGAGAGGATCAGAGAGAGAGGGACACACAGAGAGAGGGACAGAGAGAGAGGGAAACAGAGAGTGAGGGACAGAGAGAGAGGGACAGAGAGGGAGAGAGGGGGACAGAGAGAGAGGGACACAGAGAGAGATGGGGACACAGAGATAGAGGGATAGAGAGAAAGAAGGACAGAAAGAGAGAGGGACCGAGAGAGAGGGGGACAGAGAGACAGGGACAGCGAGCGAGAGGGACAGAGAAAGAGAGGGACATAGTGATAGAGAGAAGGACACAGTGAGAGGGAGGGACACAGAGACAAAGGGACAGAGAGAGAGGGACAGAGAGACAGAGAGGGAGAGATGACACAGAGAGAGAGAGAGAGACAGAGAGAGAGGGACAAAGAGATAGAGATGGTCACAGAGAGAGAGGGGGGGACAGAGAGAGAGAGAGGGACTGAGAGAGGGACACACAGAGAGAGGGACAGAGAGAGAGGGACACAGAGAGTGAGAGAGAGAGAGGGACACAGAGAGAGATGGTCACAGAGAGAGAGGGACAGAGAGAGAGTGACAGAGAGGGAGAGAGGGAGACAGAGAGAGGGACACAGAGAGAGAGGATACACAGAGAGAGGGACAGAGAGAGAGGGGGACACAGAGATAGAGTGATAGAGAGAAAGAGGGACGGAAAGAGAGAGGGACAGAGAGCGAGAGGGACTGAGAGAGAGGGACATACTGATAGAGAGAAGGACACAGATAGAGAGAGTGGGGGAGGGACACAGAGACAGAGGGACAGAGAGAGAGACAGAGGGACAGAGAGATAGAGAGGGAGAGAGTGGCACACAAGGAGAGACGGAGACAGAGAAAGAGGGACAGAGAGATAGAGATGGTCACAGAGAGAGAGAGGGATAGAAAGAGAGAGATACAGAGAGAGAGGGACACACAGAAAGGGGGACAGAGAGAGGGAGGGGACAGAGAGAGAGCGATAGAGAGAGAGAGGGACAGAGAGACAGAGGGACACAGAGACAGCGAGAGAGGGATAGCGAGAGCGCGAGAGAGGGACAGAGAGAGAGAGGGACGGAGAGAGGGAGAAGGACACAGAGAGAGGGGGACAGAGAGACACAGAGAGAGAGGGACACAGTGAGAGAGAGGGACACAGAGAGAGAGATAGGGACAGAGTGACACAGAGAGAGAGGGACAGAGAGACACAGAGAGGGACAGAGAGAAAGAGAGGGACACTGAGAGAGGGACACGGAGAGAGAGAGAGAGGGACAGAGAGACACACAGAGAGAGGGACAGAGAGACAGAGAGAGAGAGAGATAGACGGTCACGGGGGGGGGGAACAGAGAGAGAGAGGGACAGAGAGAGAGAAGGATAGAGAGACACAGAGAGAGAGAGGGGGACAGAGAGAGAGGGGAAGAGAGAGAGAGGGACACAGTGAGAGAGAGGGGGACAGAGAGAGAGAGAAAGGGACAGAGAGAAACAGAGAGAGAGGGCCAGAGAGAGAAGGACCGAGAGACAGAGAGAGAGGGACAGAGAGGGGTACAGAGAGAGAGAGGGACACAGTGAGAGAGAGAGAGGGACAGAGAGAGAGAGAGAGAGAGAGATAGACGGTCACAGGGGGGGGGGGAACAGAGAGAGAGAGGGACAGAGAGGGGTACAGAGAGAGAGAGGGACACAGTGAGAGAGAGAGAGGGACAGAGAGAGAGAGAGAGAGAGAGAGATAGACGGTCACAGGGGGGGGGAACAGAGAGAGAGAGGGACAGAGAGAGAGAGTAACAGGGAGAGATGGATGGGGGGACAGAGAGAGAGGGGGGGTAGAGTGAGAGACAGAGAGAAAGAGACAGAGAGGGACAGAGAGAGAGTGACACAGAGAGAGAGAGAGAGAGAGAGAGAGAGAGGCAGAGGGACACAGAGAGAGCAAGAGAGGGACAGAGAGAGAGAGAGAGAGGGACAGACAGAGAGAGGGACAGAGAGGGACAGAGAGAGAGAGGGACAGAGAGGGACAGAGAGAGAGGGGGACACAGTGAGAGGGAGAGGGACAGAGAGAGAGGGACAGAGAGAGAGGGACACAGTGAGGGAGAGAGGAACACAGACAGAAAGAGAGAGAGGGACAGAGAGACTCAGAGAGAGAGGGACAGAGAGAGAGGGACACAGTGAGAGAGAGAGGGACAGAGAGAGAGGGGGGGACAGAGAGACACAGAGAGAGAGGGACAGAGAGAGATAGGGACAGAGAGAGAAAGGGACAGAGAGACAGAGCGAAAGAAGGGGGGGACTGAAAGAGAGAGGGGCAGAGAGAGAGAGAGAGGGACACAGAGAGCTAGAGACAGGGACAGAGTGACACAGAGAGAGAGGGACAGAGAGAGAGAGAGGGACAGAGAGACAGAGAGAGGGACAGAGAGAGAGGGACAGAGAGACAGAGAGATTGACAGAGAGAGAGAGGGACACTGAGAGAGGGACACGGAGAGAGAGAGGGACAGAGAGACACACAGAGAAAGGGACAGAGAGACAGAGAGAGAGAGGGACAGAGAGAGAGAGGGACAGAGAGTCAGAGCGAGAGAGAGGGGGACAGAGAGAGGGGCAGAGAGAGAGGGACACAGTGAGAGAGAGAGGGACACAGAGAGAGAGAGGGACAGAGAGAGAGGGACAGAGAGAGGGAGACAGAAAGAGAGAGACTGAGAGAAAGAGACGGTCACAGAGAGAGAGGGGGGACAGAGAGAGAAAGGGACAGAGAGAGAGAGGCACAGAGAATGAGAGGGTCACAGAGAAAGACGGATGGGGGGACAGAGAGATAGGGGGAGAGAGAGACAGAGAGAAAGAGACAGAGAGAGAGGGACAGAGAGAGAGTGACAGAGAGAGAGAGAGGGACAGAGAGACAGAGGGACACAGAGAGAAGAGAGGGACACAGAGACAGAGGGACACAGAGAGACCGAGAGAGGGACAGAGAGACTGAGAGGGACAGAGAGAGAGGGGGACAGAGAGGGACAGAGGGAGAGGGACAGATAGAGAGGGACAGAGAGAGAGGGGGACACAGTGAGAGGGAGAGGGACAGAGAGAGAGGGACAGAGAGACACAGAGAGAGAGGGAGAGAGAGAGTGATAGATGGACAGAGAGAGGGGGGACAGTGAGACAGAGCGAGAGAGAGGGGGACAGAGAGAGAGGGACAGAGAGAGAGGGACACAGTGAGAGAGAGGGACAGAGAGAGAGAGGGACAGAGAGACACAGAGAGAGGGACAGAGAGAAAGAGGGATAGAGAGAGAAAGGGACAGAGAGACAGAGCGAGAGAGTGGGGGACAGAAAGAGAGAGGGGCAGAGACAGAGGAAAACAGTGAGAGAGAGTGAGGAACACGCACAGCGAGAGAGAGTGGGACAGAGAGACAGAGAGAGAGGGACAGAGAGACAGAGAGAGAGAGAAAGAGAGGGACAGAGAGAGAGGGACACAGTGAGAGAGAGAGGGGGACACACAGAGAGAGGAACAGAGAGACACAGAAAGAGGGACAGAGAGAGAGAGGGACAAAAACAGAGAGGGACAGAGAGATGGGGGACAGAGAGAGAGGGACAGAGAGAGAGAGACAGAGAGAAAGGGACAGAGAGAGGGACAGAGTGAGAGACAGAGAGAAAGGGACAGAGAGAGGGACTGAGAGAGAGGGAATGACAGAGAGAGGGACAGAGAGAGAGAGGGACGGAGAGACAGGGAGAGCGGGATAGAGATAGAGAGAAGGATACAGAGAGAGAGACAAAGACAGAGAGAGAGGGGGAAAGAGGGACTGAGGGATAGAGAGAGAGAGCGAGGGAGAGGGACGGAGAGAGAGGGACATAGTGATAGAGAGAGGACACAGAGAGAGAGAGTGGGTGGGACACAGAGACAGAGGGACAGAGAAAGACGGACAGAGCAAGAGAGACAGAGAGCGAGAGGGTCAGAGAGACAGAGATAGAGGGACAGAGAGACAGAGAGGGAGAGAGTGAAACAGAGAGAGAGAGGGACACAGTGATAGAGACGGTCACAGAGAGAGAGGGACAGAAAGAGAGAGGGACAGAAAGAGAGAGGGACAGAGAGAGAGAGAGAGGGACAGAGAGAGAGTGAGGGACACAGAGCGAGAGGGACACAGAGACAGAGGGACAGAGAGAGGGGGGACAGAGAGAGAGGGACAGAGAGAGAGTGAGACAGAGAGAAAGGCACAGAGAGAGGGACAGAGAGAGAGAGGGACAGCGAGAGAGAGTGTGACACAGACAGAGAGGGACAGAGAGACAGAGGGACACAGAGAGAGCAAGAGAGGGTCAGAGAGAGAGGGACAGAGAGACAGGGAGAGAGGGACAGAGACAGAGAAGGACACAGAGAGAGAGGGGGGGATAAGAGAGACTGAGGGATAGAGAGAGAGAGACAGCGAGGGAGGGACAGAGAGACAGGGGGACAGAGAAAGAGCTATGGAGGGACAGAGAGAGTGGGACAGAGAGACAGAGGGACACAGAGCGAGAGAAAGGGACAGACAGACAGAGAGAGGGACAGAAAGACAGATAGATAGAGGGACACAGAGAGAGAGAGACAGACTGATGGACAGAGAGATTGAGGGACAGGGAGAGGGATAGAGAGAGCGAGAGAGAGAGAAGGATAGAGAGATAGAGAGAGAGGGGGAGGGACGGACAGAGAGAGAGGGACACAGAGAGGGACACAGAGAGGGAGACAGTGACAGAGAGCGAGAACGGGACAGTGACAGAGAGAGGGTCACAGAGAGAGAGAGGGAAACAGAAAGGGAGACGGACACAGAGAGAGACAGAGAGAGTGAAAAAGACAATGAGAGAGGGACAGAGGGAGAGAAAGACAGAGAGAAAGAGGGACACAGAGAGGTAGAGAGGGACAAAGAGAGAAATGGACAGAGAGAAAGGGACAGGGAGAGATTGAGAGAGAGAGAGACATTGAGAGGGACACAGAGAGAGTGACGGACAGAGAGAGAGAGAGAGAGGGACACAGAGATAGTGACACAGAGAAAGAGCTAGGGGCAGAGACAAAGACACGGACAGAGAGAGAGGGGGACAGAGAAAGAGACACAGAGAAAGAGGGACAGAGATAGAGGGACACAGACAGAGAGAGGGACAGGGACACAGAGAGATCGAGAGAGAGAGGAATACACAAAGAGAGAGAGGGACACAGAGAGAGAGGGATACAGAGAGAGACGGACAGAGAGAGAGTGAGGGACACACAGAGAGAGGGACAGAGAGATCGGGAGAGAGAGAGAGAGATGAGAAAGGGACACAGAGAGTTGAGAAGGGCAGAAAGAGAGACAGGGAGGCAGTGGGACACAGAGAGAGAGAGAGAGAGGGACAGAGAGAGAGTGTGGCACACAGAGAGAGAGGGACACAGAGAGAGAGAGAGGGACATAGAGAGAGCGAGGGACACATCGAGAGAGAGAGAGAGGGACAGAGAGACAGATAGCCTAAGAGACAGTGAAAGAGAGAGAGACAGAGAAGCAGAGACAGACAGACAGAGAGAGAGAGAGAGAGAGAGACAGCGAGATAGTCAGACAGACAAAGACAGAGAGAAAGAGACAGAGGGAGAGAGCACGAGAGATACAGGGACAGAGAGAGACAGAGCGAAAGTGTGCGTGAACGTGAGAGTGTGCGTGTGCAAACACGAGAGCGAGCATGTGAGGGGATGAGAGAGAGAGGGCGATTGTGCGAGAGTGTGTGTGGGTGCAAGAAAGAGTGAGTGAGTGTGAGTGTGTAAGAGACAGAGAGTGTATGTGTACGAGAGTGTGTGTGGGTGCAAGTAAGAGTGAGTGTATGTGTGTAAGAGAGACTGTGAGAGTGAGACAGAGGAAGTGTGTGTGTGCATTTGAGAGAGTGTGTGTGTACAAGGGAACGAGAGTGAGTGCGCACGTGAGAGAGAGGGCATGTGTGAGAGAAAGAGTGTCTGCGTGTGGAAGAGTGTGCACGAGAGAATATGTGTGTGTGCAAGATAAAGCATGTGCACGTATGAGAAAGAGTGTGAGAGCATGAGAGTGTGTGTGTCTGAGAGAGAAAGAGAGCGCATGCATGTGAGAGTGTGTGTGCATGCGAGAGAGTGTCTGCATGTGAGCAGAAGGTTTTGTGTTCACACTTGCTGTGTGAGTGTGTGCCTAAGAGACGGGGGAGAGAGAGAGAGAGATTGTGTGTGTGAGAGATTGTGTGTGTGAGAGAGAGGGGGAAAGACAGTATGAGTCTTCACGAGAGAAATACCGATTGGGCGTGTGAGAAAAAGTGTGTGTGTGTGTGTGACAGGAGAGTGTGTGTGAGAGACTTTGCGAGTGCGTGTGTGAGAGAGACAGAGTTTTGGAGAGGGAGAGTGAGCGTGTGAGAGTGAGAATATATGAGATGGTGAATGTGAGTGTGTGGGGGTGCGTGTGTCAGAAAGTGTGTATGAGAGTGTGTGTAAGAGTGTGTGTAACTGAGGGAATATGCAAAAGCGAGTGTGTGAGAGAGAGAGTGTAGAGAGAGAATAAGAGAGTGAAAGTGTGTATGTGTCTTGTCTGTGTCTGTGTGTACCTGTGTGTGTGTCTGTCTGTGTCTGTCTGTGTGTGTGTGTGTGTGTCTGTGTCTGTCCGTGTCTTGTCTGTGTGTGTGTGTGTCTGTTTGTGCGTCTGTGTCTGTGTGTGTGCCTGTGTGTGTGTGTCTGTGTGCGCGTGTGTGTGCCTGTGTGTGTGTCTGTGTGTGTGTCTGTGTGCGCGTGTCTCTGAGTGTGTGTGTCTTTGTGAGCGTCTGTGTGTGTGTGCGTGTCTGTGTGTGTGTCTGTGTGCGTGTGTCTGTGTGTGTGCGTGTCTTTGTGTGTGTGTGTGTCTCTGTGTGTGGGAGGGAGTTGGGGGGTGAACGCAGGGGAGCAGAGAGTGTGAAATGTGGGTGTTAAGGGGCAGGCACGTGATCAATGATTTAAATTCCCAAACTCTGCCAATATTTTTGAGAAAGAGAAAGGAAATAAAATATTGAAAATCAAGCTGGAAATGGCTGGGTGTAAAGCAGGGCAAGGAGAGACACACACAGAGAGAGAGAGAGAGGCAGAGCGAGAGATAAACACACATGGGGACAGAAAGAGAGAGACAGAGAGAGACAGAGACACAGAGAAGAGAGAGACACAGGGAAAGAGAGAGAAAGAGACACAGAGAGCGAGAGACAGAGAATGGGACACACAGGGACAGAGAGAAAGCGAGAGAGACAGAGAGAGAGAGAAACACACACACAGGAACAGAGAGAAAGAGACAGAGAGAAAGAGAGTGACAGAGAGAGAGACACACAGACAGGGACAGAGACAGAGATTAATTAAGGGAATCACACATACAGCAAGAAAATCCCAAGAAAACCTCAGCAAATATCCCCCTCTCCATTCCCAGATCGGTGTGTGTGTCTCAGGAAGCCTACCCACAGTCAGGCTCTGAGACGCTAGTGTGGGAGTAATCTTTAATATTTTCAAACTGCACTGACACAACTAATAAGGCTTCAAAAAAAAGAGAGTTGTAGCAACTAGGAAAGATGACACTTTGTTGCCCCAGAATTAACATCTCCGTGGGAAGCGAGGTGTTTCTAGCCTCTGGTCAACTGCTCTGCGGTGATGTTTGTGTATTTCAATGTCGCTGTGATGGTCAGCAATTCATTCATTCTGCAATAATTAAACTGAACCAGGGTCACGTGGGAGATTGGGGAAGGCAGAGAGCTGTGGGATCTTGCCATCTCTGGGATTTTTACCACAAGGGGGCGTGTTCTGGTCTGGACGGGGGGAGACAAAGGGGGTAAAGATGGAGGGGGAGCTGCTGCACAGTCTGATCCCACAGATGTCACTGCCTCCCTCTCTCACTCCAGCTCCAGGGACAGAGAGAGGGGTGGAGGGAGAATGGGGGTTTAAAGGGGGCGGGAGAGACAGAGTGAGAGAGAGAGAGACAGAGAGTAGTGAAAGAGAGCGCTGACTGTCCCAGTGGAAGGTTCATTGGTTTAAAATGGATTTGAGGGAGGCCTGGGGTTAAAGGAACCGGGGCATTGGGATTGAGACACAAACTGGTTACAACCCTAGGGTCTGGGAGGAAGGACTCCTGGAGGAGGGAATTAATACCTTAACATGAGAAACTCTCTCCAAAGCCCCATTCTAATGTCAGAGTCATTGCATAGGCCAGGGGGATAAAATATGAGAAATCTGAGAGACAGAGATAAAGATCTTCGAGATGGAGACAGCGAGAGGGGAGAACACAAAGGAAGAGATTTCAGAGATAGAGGGAGAGAGGAGAGGAACAGAGACATTTCGGAGGTGGAGAGCACAAGAGGGGGAACAGAGAGAGGGAGGAAAGAGAGATCAGAGATAGAGACAGTGAGAGGTGGGAACAGAGAAAGAGAGAGAGAGAGATCTCAGATGGAGAGAGCACAAGACGGAGATCAGAGAGTGCAGGGCACAGAGAAGGAAGGGGGGATGTTTGGAATTTGTTCTAAAGGAGAATTGCTCCCTCTTGTCCAGGAGACAGAATCAAACCCATAACCAGCATCAGGGAAACACACGATCTGTCTTGCTGTGTGTGTTTCAAGCGAGCATCTGGTTAAAAGCTCAATGGTGATCTTTATATTTCAATGATGGAGATGTCGGTGTTGGACTGGGACAGCACCAGGTTATAGTGTAACAGGATTCTCCGTAAGCTAGTGTTGTGTGATGTTTAACGTTATATATCGATATATATATATACACACAGAGAGAGGGGAGGAGGGGCTTGTGTGTTTTTAGGGGGGTTTATGTGAGGGTCCTGTTATATTTGGATGGGGAAAGAACGCTGCATTAAAAGATTTCTTCATTTCAATCTGTCATTCAATCCTGGGGAAAGTCGGGGGGGGGGGGAAGTCGATGGGGGAAGTCGAGGGGGAAAAGTCGAGGGGGGGAATTCGAGGGGGGATGTCGAGGGCGGAAATCGAGGGGGAAAAGCCAAGGGGTTAAAGTCGAGGGGGGAAGTCGAGGAAGGAGAAGTCGGGGGGAATCGAGGGGAAGTGGAGGGCGTGAAATTCGAGGAGGGGAAAGTCGAGGGAGGTGCCGGGGGGGCATGTCGACGGGGGGAAGTCGAGAGGGGAGGACTGTGTACACCAGCCCAGTGCATTGATCTGTAAACCAGGAGCAGTTACCCTCCCAGCATGCAGGACTGTATACACTACCACAGTGCATTGATCTGTAACCCAGGAGCAGTTACCCTCCCAGCATGTAGGACTGTCTACATCCCCCCCAGTGCATTGCTCAGTAACACTGTGTTAGATTCCTGCCCAGCATGGGGAAACTTGCAGCCCATGCTGGAAGTGAGAGGATGTACAGCTCCCATCCATTTACAACTCCGTATCTCCATTGTGCCATGACAAGAGGGTGTTGTGGGTGTGAACATCACTGCCAGAGAGAGATGGCGTGGGTATCAGTTTAAATATCACCACATGGGAGGGGTTTGGGTTATAGACAGAGAGGGGGCGACTGAGAGACAGTGTCATGGAAGGATGTGTTCCCAGGTTGCAGAATGCTGAAATGTTGACACTTCGATGGCATCCTGTAACATGAGCCTGTCTTACCAGGAAAGATGGGAAAAAGGGTTATTGGTGTGAGGTGAAATGATGGAGAGTTTTGGATGTACATTTGTTCTACAGCTTTGTAAATGGGACTGGTTTTAACAGAGTCCAATATCATTGGGTTGAATCTAACAATAGTTTGTCTCAGTGACATTTGCATTGAGTGTGACAGAGGGATTGTCTGTACGAGGCTGAGCTAGTTTCCTGGTGCTATCTTATCGAACTCAACACATTAACCACCCACCCCACCCCATGGTGTCTCTCTCATTCAATACCAGCCCAATTCTCCCACCCATCATGGCTGGAGGTACTCACCATCGCCCGGATGCCCCTGGATATTCCGTGATCCCTGACACTGGTGCCATCTTTAAATGGACAAGGGGCACATAGTTGAGCTTTCTCTCGTCGGAGCTGCCCGGCACAGTTTACCCCGAGCATGGCAGATAAGGGGCAATTACACCACGGTTTGTCGACAGGGGCACGGAGGTCCTGGTGGACGGGCTAGTACAGAGGGGGACCATTCTCTTCCCAGAGAGGGTCTCACCACCAGACCCACTGAACGTTGTCTGAGCTCACCACCCAGCTCAGTGCAGTATCTGCAGTCTGAAGAAATGACCAGCAATACAGGACAAGCATCGATAACCTTCCCCGCTCTGTCAGGGTAAGGGTCACTGTATACTCTCTGCTCCCTCACACTCACTGTATGTCTGTTATAGCACATTCCACCCCCACCCCCGCCGTGCACTCTCTCTCTCTCTCCCTCTCTCTCCCGCTCTCTCTCCTTCTCTCTCCCTCTCTCTCCCTCCTTCCCTCTCTCCACTTTACCCTCCTACACTAATAACACTGCATGGATACCACATTGTGGACTGACTCCCACCGGATTTCTCAGCATGACCCCGTCCCCCACCTACACCAGCACTAACAACAGGGCCACCCACTCCCACCCTCCCTCCCTCCCTTTCTCCTATTCCAGGAGAAACAGCCTGGAATAGGACAGCAAGGGCCAAGCCGGATGATAGAGTGCCCGATATCCGTTCCCTCACCCCCCCCCCCCAACCCCGCCATATGGGGAGGACCCTGGTAGGAGTCGGAGAGGAGAGGGACGCCGCGTGTGGAGATTCTGAAACATTCATGTCCCACCGACCGAGTAAGGAGCAATGTTCAGTGAAGGGCAATTCTCACTTTAAACCCACTGGCAGCTCCGTTTCCCCCCGGCACAACTTAGAAACCGTGGCCCTGATGCCATCTCCCTTTTGTGTTGAGCTGGTACAAATGGAATCCCCACGGTCTCGGTGGGCAGGAGGGTGGGCTCACAACACATCGTCACCACACCTCCCAATGATTCGGGTGACCTTCCTCCAAGCTGGACTTCGGGACAGGCAGCAGAGGAAAGTGGCCGAGCAGAGGCTGATAGCTAAGTTCGGTACCCATCGGGAGGGCCTCAACCGGGACCTTGGGTTCATGTCACATGACAGGTGATCACCATTGCACTACACACACACACACACACATATTCCTACACACACACACTCTCACAAACACACAGACACAGGTACACACAGACGCGCACACAGACACCCACACACACCCTTATAGACATACACAGTCCCACACATGCACCCCCTCACAGACTTAAAACACTGCACTCACTACACACACACACACACACTTTCTCACACTCACAACCCCCACCCCAGGCAGACACACACACAGACAGACAAAGACCCACATACACACATATACTACATGTAGTTTGCTCAAAAACTACATACATTCATGTAGAACTCTGAGCTCAAAAACTGCATGAATTTTTGTAACACTCTGTTATCTCACTTTTTAGATTGGAATCAATCTAAACATCAGGCCATAGACAGAGAACACAGGAGGCTAACACCTTCAACATATTGTCTAGCTATCACCATTGTTAACAGCTAACCCGAGAATGCAACTTTAAAAAAAAGGTTTTGTGATTTACACATGAAAGAAGTGAAACCATCACTGTATTCCAACAGATGAAAGGCTTAACAGACAATCAACTTTTCAATGTATAATTTCAGTTACATCACACTGCAAGTTTTTGCTATAAATTCTGTGTTACGATCGAGCCCTCCACAATCACCTGATGAAGGAGCGTCGCTCCGAAAGCTAGTGTGCTTCCAATTAAACCTGTTTGACTATAACCTGGTGTTGTATGATTTTTAACTTTGTACCTCCCAGGAAGGGAGCATGGATACTCCATCCTCCACCTCCTCCTGTAAACAGCTCAGATACTGACCCTAATCTGTGATAGTTACTGCTCTCCTCACTTGTCTTGACATCTTCAACAATCTGTGCTCATAGACACACAGCGCTCTCTGCTCGTGCACTCCCTTTATAACGGTACGACCTGTATGAAACTACCTTTCAATGTCCTTCCTACCAAAGTACACTGCTCTGCATTGATCCCCATCTGCCTTACACCTGAACACCACTCCAACGTGTCACTGTCCTGTCAGAGTTCCACACTGTCCTCCATAGACTTTACAATTCTTCCAGGTTCGGTGCCATCTACAAACACTGAGATTGTCATAGCATCACAGTCCCCATGAAACAACTGAAATCCTGCCCCACACACTAGTGTGAGCAAGTGAAATACTGATATATTCCCACGGACAGAGTCGAATAATGACATGCTGTCAATGGGGCAACAAAAATCCTGGCACATACGAGACAGAGTAGATGAAATATTGACAAACCACAGAGCAAGAGAAATCCGGATAGGTTCCACTTATCTATATTCACCAGGCTCTAATATGATGCAGTTGAAAGCGTGTACTGTACCTTTAAGCGAGGGCGAATACTGTTCTGAACTGAGAGCTTACAAGCACCTGTGATATGAGAGGATGGCAGACCCAGAAACAATATATTGCTATAGACCTGGATTCGGGAAATAAGCAGTTAAGAGAAAGGGGGGTCCCAGAGTTGTGAATACTTAATGTAAAATGTTCACTTTCAGAATTAAAAAATAAATTGATGTTTTTATTTAAACAGTGGGATTTGCTAGATCTGTCACTCATATTTTAACAGTTTACGAGGCGAATTGAGCATTTCTTTATGTTTAGTTTAAGTTACCAGATGAGCTTCACGCAGTGCCCGAACCATTCCCCTGTGTGTATCTGTGTCTCCGTGTGGGGCAGGTCTGGCAGTCTCTGTGGTCCTTAAAGTGATGCAATGCCACCCTCTGCTGTCCTCCACACGCCACTGCACAGGCATTAGCAGAGGGTGAAAACCAACAGGAATTCATTCAGAGAGGGGGAGGGAGAGGGCAGCTGCTCACAGCACCATCCAAACTGATGTCTTATCCATGGACAGATCTAAATGTCCTTTAAACGTTGTAAGTGTCCCTGCTTTCACCACTTCCTCTGGAAGTTCATTCCACACACAAGCCAGCTTCTGTCTAAAATAATTACCTCTCATGACTTTTGTAAATCTTTTTCCTCGCATCTTAAAATATCCCTCAGTTTTGAATCTCCAACTCTAGGGAAAAGACATCAGCCCTTCAGCTTATCTGTACCCCTCATGATTTTATATACCTCTGTAAAGTTACCCCTTAATCTCATCCTCTGCAGTGAAAAAAGTCCCAGCATACCCAGCCTCTCCTTATAGCTCACTCCCACCATTCCCAACAACATCCAGGTTAATCTGTTCGGAACCCTCTCCAGCTTAATTATATCAAGGTCAATAATATCAAAGTGAATAGTCAAGGTGTTTTCTAAGGGTAGGGGAATCCAAAACTAGAGGACAAAGGCTTAAGATTAGATTACTTACAGTGTGGAAACAGGCCCTTCGGCCCAACAAGTCCACACAGAACCGCCGAAGCGCAACCCACCCATTCCCCTACATTTACCCGTACGGGCAATTTAGCATGGCCAATTCACCAGTCCTGCACATCTTTGGACTGTGGGAGGAAACCGGAGCACCCGGAGGAAATCCACGCAGACACGGGGAGAATGTACAAACTCCACCCAGTCAGTCGCCTGAGTCGGGAATTGAACCCGGGTCTGAACCTCACTGCTGTGAGGCAGCAGTGCTAACCACTGCGCCACTGTGCCACCCACAAGGTGAGAGGGGAAATATTAAAGTGACCTAAGGGGCAGCTTTTTCACCCAGAGGGTGGTGTGCCTATGGAATGAGCGGGCAGTATGACCAGACTGGACACAGTATTCCAGAAGAGGTCTAAAAAATGTCCTGTACATCCTCAACATGACTTCACAATTCCGATACTCAAAGGTCTGACCGATGAAGACAAATGTGTTAAACATCTTCGTAACCACCCTATCTATATGAGATGTAAATTTTAAAGAATTATACCTGACGGCCTAGGTCTCTGTTCTACAACACTGCCAAAGGCTCTACTTTTAATTGTATAGGTCCTGCTCTTGTTTGATTTACCAAATACAATACCTCGCATTAATCCAAACTAAACTCCATCTGCCACACCTCAGCCCAGTGTGTGATATTACTGCCACCTCCCCCTCTCCCTTCAATTTTAAAATGCCAATCCCTCTCCAGGAGGCCTGCACACTCCGGCCTTGTTTTTCACAAAGACTCTGAGCTTGGTTTGCCTTGTGTGGTTAGAGGGAGGAGGGCCAGATTTCAGACACAGTCAGTAGGGAGGAGAGGCTGGACAGTAATCACCGGCCAGGAAGAGGGGACTCGCACGTTAGAGTTGGCTAAGAGTGATCGGTGTTTTGTGACCAGAAATTAAGCTCTTCTTTCGTCTCTGGTGTTCAGTAATAAATATCCATTTGAGACCCTTCATTGGGCAGAGTGTGGCTGCAGGACTTCTTTCCCTAATATTGCAGACTACAGGTAATAGCGATTAAAGATGTTCATAGTTAATTTGGATAGCACAGCAGATACACTCAACATCCTTCAGTTGAGACAAATATCTTGCATTTGTTTAACAATACAAAGTGTTTTGTGTAGTTCAGTAACGGTAACCTGATTATAATATATTCACACCGAACTGAAAGTGGGCACTAAAATATGACCCAAAATCTGGGTATGGTAGTGTAGTGGGTAGTGTCCCTGCCTCTGAGCCAGAACTCAGGATTTGATTCCAATTCCTGAACTTGTGTGGTAGCGTTCTTAGCTCTGGACTAGAAGGCCTGGATGTAAGTCCTACCTGTTGCAGAGGTATGTCACAGCATGTCAGAACAGGCTGATGAGCAAACACACAGGAGAATACTGTTACAGCTTTATGGGTATTTCTAGTGTCCCTACCTCCGGGCACAAAGATCTGGGTGTAAAGCCTACAGAGGTGTCTCATGATACATCTGAACAAACTGATTAAATTGGATTTAGAATTGTGACTTGATGAAGAAGGAAGAGGTGTCAGTATTGCATTTCAGAATTTAGCCCCAGGATGACTGAAAGTACCGTTATTCGTGTTGATTGGAGTCACATTTCGCAGCAGTAAAGATTTATAAAATCAGAACGGTCCTGGATAGGGTGAGTAGTCAGGGTTTTTCCCCGGTTTTGGGGCGTCCAAAACCAGAGGGCATTGTTTGAAAGTGAGAGGGGAAAAGTTTTGATGAGGCCTAAAGGGCACCTTTTCAGGCAGAGGGTGGTGTGCGTATTGAATGAGCTGCCAGGGGAAGTGGTGGAGGCTGGTACAACTGCAGCATGTAAAAGGTATCTGGGTACTGACAGGCCTGCCGAGCTTTACCAGCAATTTCTGTATTTGTTAAAAATGCATTCATTTTAACACAGGTATTCTGAATACATTAAATATTTTATTTTTTTAATGACGCAGGGCCATTGTAAACATATTTCAAATCGGCCGAGACGATTTTCTGCTAAGGATATGGCTCTGTGTATGACAGCAGCAATGATGCACCTACATGGAACAGGGAATGTGATGGAGACATAGTTTGACAATGTACAAGGAGACCTCACATGGTCCAGTTTGGGAAAGGATGATATTATTGTTTGATTCAACTCAGAGAGGGAGAAAATGCTATCTTCCGGAGAAGGAACGGCCTATTGCACTCTCTCTCCTTCATTGTTCCTCATCACAGCAATGTGTGCAAGCTGAAACAAATTCTACAGTCATCATTGCCGTTCTCATTTTTATAGAATCCCTGCAGTGTTGAAACAGGCCCTTGGGCCCAACAAGTCCATACCAACTTTCCCAACCCATTCCCCTAACTAACGCACCTAACCTAGAATTCCCTGAACACTACAGACAATTTAGCATGACCAATCCACCAAACCTACACAGTTTGAGCTGTTGTAGGAAACTGGATCACCCATTAGAAGCTCACACAGAAAAGTGGAGAATGTGCAAACTCCACAGAGACAGTCACCCAAGGCTGGAATCGAACCCAAGTCGCTGGTGCTGTGAGGCAGCAGTGCTAACCATCGTGCTACCCTTTGGGTGCTCCCTGACCAGAATTCATTGGAATCTACTCACTGCCTAAAGCAAAGGGAATTCAGCCAAATCCAACTGTCCCAGGATGGAATCCCATTGCTAGCAGCTGTGTGAGTGCAATATCTTCAGAAGCAGAATAACGTTATGGACAATCTCAATTTTTACTTTTGTCATGAGTTCCATTAATATCTGGACAACGTTGTTTCAAATTAAAATTGCAGAAATTTTGTTAATCTGTGTGTGTGTGTTTGTGTGTGCGTATGTGTGTGTGTACGTGTGTGTGTGTACGTGTGTGTTTATGTGTGTGTGTACGTGTGTGTGTGCGCGCGCGTTTGTTTGTGTGTATGTGTGTGTATGTGAATGTGTGTGTGTACGTGTGTGTGTGTTTAGAAAGGGAAGTATGAGACCATAAGACCATAAGACATAGGAGTGGAAGTAAGGCCATTCGGCCCATCGAGTCCACTCTGTCATTTAATCATGGCTGATGGGCATTTCAACTCCACTTACCTGCATTCTCCCTGTAGCCCTTAATTCCTTGTGACATCAAGAATTTATCAGTCTCTGCCTTGAAGACATTTAGCGTCCCGGCCTCCACTGCACTCCGCGGCAATGAAGTCCACAGGCCCCACCACTCTCTGGCTGAAGACATGTTTCCACATTTCTGTTCTGAATTGACCCCCTCTAATTCTAAGGCTGTGTCCATGGGTCCTAGTCTCCTCGCCTAACGGAAACAATTTCTTAGCGTCCATCCTTTCCAAGCAATTGATTATATCTTTGAAATACCCAAACAGTTTGCCATTCATCTTTCCACCATAGTTTGAGTAACATTGCTCTGGATCATAAACGTGTTGTTTTAGCAGATTAAAGAAACTAGCCTGACTTGTTCCTAAAATTGACCCTGACCCAGTCTGAGACCGATATCATCGGCCATATCACCAACCTGGTTATATTTAACATTTGTTGTGAGCAGTGGAGGAGTGGGACTAGAAAAGGAAACAGTGACCCAAAAAACCGTGGAACTATAGACCGGTGAGCCTGATGTCAGTGGTGGGTAAGTTGTTGCAGGGGATTCTGAGGGATACCATTTACATACATTTGGGAAGGCAAGGGCTGATCGGAGTAGACAACATGGCTTTCTGCATGGGAAATCATGTCTCATTAATTCGCTTGAGTTTTTTGAAGAGGTGACATAGAAGATTGATGAAGACAGTTTGGTTGACATTGTCTATATGGACCTCAGCAAGGTGTTCATTTAAAGAACAAAGAGCAAGGAAAATTTACAGCTGAGGAAGGCCCTTCAGCCCTCCAAGCCTGAGCCGATCCAAATGTACTGTCTAAATCTGTCGGTCAATTCCTAAGCATCTGTATCCCTCTGCTCCCCACCTACTCATGCATCTGTCCAGACTCATCTTAAATGATTCTACCGTGCCTGCCCCTACCACCTCTGCTGGCAACACGTTCCAAATGCCCACCACCCTCTGTGTGAAGTACTTACCGTGTGTATCCCCCTTAAACATTCCACATCTCATCTTGAAAGCACGACCTCTCGTTACTGAATCGTTCACCCTGGGAAAAAGCCCCTCTCTATCCACCCTGTCTAGACCTTTCATGATTTTGTAAACGTCAATCAAGACCCCCTCAATCTCGTTTTTTCCAGCGAAAATAAACATAACCTACTCAGCCCCTCTTCATAGCAAGTATTTCATTCTGATTGGTAGACAAATGAGTAAGGTTCGGTCACATGGGATACAGAGGAAGCTAGTCACAATTGGCTTGAAGGAAGAGGGATATTTTTCCGACTGGAGGCTTGTGAGCAACAGTGTGCTGTAAGAACCGGTTCTGAGTTCACTGCATTTCATCATTTATGTAAAGGATTTAGATGTGAATATTGGGGCCATAGTTAGTAAGGTTACAGATGACATCAGAAAGGTGGTGCAGTAGATTATCTCAAAGTACAACGAGACCACAATTAGATGGGACAAAGAGGCAAGGAGTAACAGATGAAGTTTAATTTAGATAAATACGAGGTTTTGCATTTTGGGAATGCAAACCAGGGCAGGAATTATACACTTGATGGTAAGGTCCTGGGGCGTGTTGTGAAACAAAGGGATAGGGCTGCAGGTACATTGTTCCTTGAAAGTGGAGTCGCAGGTAGACAGAGTGGGACAGAACACATTTGGCGCATTTCCCTTAATCAGTCAGAGCATTGTGTATAGGGGTTGTGGTGGTATGTTACATCTGTACAGGATGTTGGTGAGGCCACTTTAAGAATACTGCATACAACTCGCTTTTCTGCAGAAATGATTTAGACACAATTGTTCCAGGACTGGAGGTTTGAGCTTTAGGGAGAGGTTGATTAGGTTGAGGTGCTCCCCCCTGGAGTGTCAGAGGTTGAGGGGTAATATTATAGAGGTTTATAAAATCATCAGGGGCATAGATATTCTGAACAGCCACGTTCTGCTCCCCAGGGTAGGGGAGTCCAGAACAAGAGAGCATAGGTTGAAGGGGAGAGGGCGAATGATTTAGAATGGACCTGAAGGTAAATGTTACACGCAGAGAGTGGTGTGTGTACAAAAAATGCTGTCAGAGGGAGTGCTGAAGGCGGTTACAATCGCACATTTAAAAAGTATCTGAAAGAGGAGTGATATTGGCCAAATGCTGGCAAATGGGACTGGATCAGAATTGATATCTGATCGGAGTGAACAGATTGCACTAACGGGTCTGTTTCCATTCTGCATGACTCTCTGATTCTATAAGAATGATGACGAATAATTCTGAAAGGACCTTTCAAGTGGGAATTCTCTTCACTGGAAGTTTATCGTGCCTCCATGCTCACAATGATTGAAAGCTGCATTAGGTCAATATTTGACAGAGAAGTGAGTCATGCATGATGGGATATAGACAATAAAGTGGAGCTGAGACCCCAACCTGATCAGCCGCAATCTTAGTGCCTGGTGGAAAAAGCTCAAAGTATCTAATGACCCACTCCTGCTCCTCAGTCCCATTTTTCTGTATTCCATTCAGCCCATCAACCCTGCTAGACAGGAGCAGTTGGAGGCTGCTTACTGCTATAAACTGGTGCACAGAAACAGAGGACACTATTCAGCCCTTCAAAACTGTCCCACACGCTTTGAGGTGATTTGGGAAATGTAAGTGGAAAATCCAGGCACGGGTATGAAAGAGGCCCCTCATCTCTCTTCACAGAGCTTCTCCTTTCTCCAGCTTGTGCTTCATTTGTTGGTCATATTTGTAGACCCAGATTCACTGTGAATACAGCCCATATACCTCAGCCAGAGATGGCTCACAAAATCATCTGGTCTTCCTCACTGCAATATTCAATAACATAAAATTCATGAAAATTACACCCACTAACTTTCCAATAACAGAATGGGAGAACATCAGAAATAGGGGCAGGTCGTTCACGCCCAAGCCTGCTTTATCCTTCACTAAGATCATGACTGATCTGCTCTCGGTCTGAAATCCTTTTTAATGCCCAATTCCTCATAGCCCTCAACTCTCTGGCAGATCAATATCCATCTAGCTCCTCTTCAAATACCTTCAGTCATCTAGCTCCCCGAACACCCTTGAGAAGAGAAATCCTGACATTCAATACCACCTGTTTGAAGAAAACCCTTGCTGCTCCTATATCATGGCTTATTGATATGAACAAAAGATGTTGACACAAGGGTTCAGGTAAACATGACTGGCCCTGATATCAAGTGGTTGCTTTCTGTTGACATCAAGGAGCTGAACATCACTGGACTTAATGGGAATCAGAGTAACCTCTCCAGCGTTTGGAGTCAAACATGGCACAAAGGAAGATGTTCAATATCTCAGTCCTGCGTCACCTCTGTGCGAGATCCTCAGGGTAGCTTCCACTTCACAAAAAGCTTCAGCTGCTTCTTCAATGTCTCTCCGCCCCCACCCTCCTCACCAGAAGGTCAGAAGTGGGGATGGTCACCGATGATTCCACAATGTTCAGAACATTTTGTTTCCCCCTCAGCTCCTGAACTGGTCTGTGTCCATGTGCATCGAGACCCGGACACCATTGAGGTTTGTGTTGTTAAAGGATCCATAACATTCATGTAACAGCACTGTATGACACTGCACATTGCCACAGTAAAACAAGAGTTCATTCAGCACCTAACGCTGGTTTCACAGGAATATAAGGAAGCTATTCAGTCCATTGACATTATTGGAGAAGAACAGTGACAGCCTCCAGCGTATTAACCAGGAGGAGAAGGAGTCTAGTGTGATGGGCCACACCACAGCCCCTCGAAACTATTTGAAGGCGGTAGTTTAGATTGTAATGCTTTCTTATTTTAAAGAAAATGTAAAGTGTCTGTTCCAGATGCAATGTGACTGGTCAAACCACTCGGTGTGAAGCAAAACACCATCTACTTAAACATGAAAGATAAAATGAAACCAAAGAAAGAGGAATTTAGAATAACGTAATTCTATTGGCCAAGTTAACAGAATAATAGATCGAGGAACTATTACTAATAAACAGTTCCAATATAGGAAAATCCCATAAACACAGCCCTTGGCAAAAAGGAATATTCAGACACAGAATGTCACAAACATTTCTCCAATCCAGGAATGAAAAACAGCATCAAGAGATTTTTTAGAGAGGGTTTCAGCCAGGAGACGCTCACTGAAGCTTCCAACTCTGTGGAGACCCCAATAGTTTCTGATGTCACTGAGAAACCAAAACCCAGAGAAGCTAATCTGTGAGAGCTGGCCACACCCATTCAGGCTTCATTAAAATAAACACAAGGCCTCCCTAGCTTTTAGTCAACTGATCTTAACTAGCCAGATTGGTAATGATCATTCAATCTCTCTCTGAAAAGAAACCAGGACAAAATAACCTCTTAAAGCTGCAGCATCATCACACTTGTCAGCACATCGAGCTGTCAAACAGGAACCAGGGGTAACCCAGTCAAGCCCTTGGCACTGTCCAATCGGACGAAGAAGAAGCCACTCAGTCCCTTGAGTCACTTACACGGCAACAGGATGAGGCCATTCGGCCCCCTGCGTCACTTCCACAGGAACAATGGGAGGCCATTCATCCCCTTGAGCCATTTAGGCAGAAACAGTATGATGTCATTCCCCCTCTCAACGCACTTACACAGGGACAGAATGAGGTAGTTGATGCTGATTCCTGATGAACTGCTTATGCCCAAAACGTTGATTCTCCTGCTCCTCGGATGCTGCCTGACCTGCTTTGCTTTTCCTGCAATTGACTGTCTTCTCTGATCTCCAGCATCGGTAGTCTTAAGTGTCTCCTAAGTGATGCTCTAATATGATGAACAAGTGGGGCAGAGGCTGCACAGACAGACTGTTCCACATTGTTCCTCTTGGATCTGTTGCTTATGATACACATGTAGGACTTTAACGTGGTTTTCTAGTGGTGAGCAGGGAAGCCATATGTCTTATGTGTAGTCTCAAGAAGGCATCTTCCATCTCCGAGAAGACAGCCTGGTGTTGTCTATGTAGGGCAGAAGTGCGTGGGAATGGCTACCTGTTTCAGATGGAACGTATTGAGGTTGGTGTTGGGGATTGTGAGCAACGTGACGTTCAGTACGGGTTCACACGCCGACTGCACAATAATGTAGGGAGAGTTAATTTAGGCACATAAACTATTAGGAAAGCCACGTTAGACTGATGAATGGACTCTCTAAGTTCAAGTAATGCTGATGTTGTTCATGTTGATCTTGTCTAGTGCACATCTTGTTCAGTGTAACCTGTATGCCTTACTCTGTCCAAGTCTATTTCCACCCTATGATCTGCCTGGCCATGCTTACTATGATCTGCTTCCACTGCTCATAAATAAAGTGTTTCCCTGTACTGAGATACACGTGACAATAAATCAAACCAATCAATCCTGGGTAAACTTTGGAATTTCTCACCCTATCAATGTATCTTTTGGAAATAAAAGAGACATTGCTGCCACTCCTCGTGTTTCAGTGTCACCATTTCTTCGTCTCTCACAGCTATACAGATGAAACACGCAGCTTCTTTACTCTATCCTCATGTTACCATCATTCTTGTCTGTGGTGAGGAGATCATTCCGTACAAAGGAGATTAACTCTGTAGAGAGTGCCCCAAATACTCCCTCAGCAAGGCTCTACAACAGCAGGAAGCTGGCTTTACTTATGTACTCGAATCATCTTACAGTGAAGGACAGCAAACCATTGACTGCACCCATTACTTACACAGGGTTTGATTCAAAGCAGAAGCGCATAGACTTGTGAGTGGGAGATCATGCTTCCCAAATTTGTTAGAGCTCTTTGATGGAGTGACCAAGAAGGTTGACGAGGGCAGAGCGGCAGGCGTCGTCTCTATGGATTTCAGTAAAGCCTTTGACAAGGTCCCACAAGACATGCTGCTCTGGAAGGTTCCATCACGTGGAATGCTGGGCGAACTGGCCAATTTGATACACAGTTTTTTGTTGGTAGGAAGCACAGGGTTTAGTGGAAGGATACATGTCAGACTGGAGCATGGGTCAATTGCTGTTTGTTATCTATGATTTGTTTGAGAATGTACAAGGCATGATTAGTAAGTTTGCAGATGACACTAAAATAAGTGGGAGCGTGATCAGTGAGGACGTTGATCAGAAATTGCAGCAGGACCTTAAGCAGGTGGTAAAGTTGACCGAGAAATGGCAAATGGAATTTAATATTGAAGTGTGAGATCTTGCATTTTGGAAACTCAAATCAAGGTAGGAGTTTCATGGTGAATGGCAGGGCCTTATGGTTTGCAGTGGGCAGAGAGACCTTGGCGTTCATGTGCATGGTTCTGAGAGAGTGGGGTCATAGTTAGATAGGACAGTGAAAAAGGCTTTTGGCACACTGGCCTTTGTCAATCATGGCATTGAGTATAGAAGTTGGGAATTTATGTTGCAGTTACACAGGACTTTGGTAAGGCCGCACTTGGAGTATTGTGTTCAGTTTTGACACCTTGTTATAGGGAGGATGTTATTAAATTAGAAAGAATGCAGAAGAAATTTACAAGGACGTTGCCAGGACTCAATGGTCTTAGTTATAAGCAGAGGTTGGAAAAGCTTGCACTTTTTCTTTAGCGTGTAGGAGACTGAGGGGGTTGAGGTGGGGGGGGCATTATAGAGCTGTATAAGATCATGAGGGGTATGGATAGGGTGAATGCGCTCAATTGGTTTCCAAGGTGTAGAGAATCGACGACTCGAGGGGATCAGTTTAAGGTTAGAGGGGAAGGAATAAAAGGGAAACTGAGGGGCCATTTCGTTACACAGAGGGATGGTACATGGATGAGCTGCCAGCAGATGTGGTTGAGGGGGATACATTAACAACATTTCAAACGCATTTCGATAAATATGTGATAGGAAAGGACTAGAAGGATATGGGCCAACTGCAGGGAAATGGGGTTAGCATGGATGGACATTTACAAAGTGGAGTAGAACCAAACACGCAGAAAAGCTCGCCTCACCTCATAATCTGTTAAAATATGAGTGACACAGATCTCCGACATTCCACTATTTAAACAAAAATAACAAGTTAGTTTCTTAACTTTAATAGTGAACACTAAACAACAACTATTCACAAATACAAGCCTTTCTTTTCTTAACTACTTACTAACTGACTGCAACTCTGTAAAAATATGCTGTTCCAACAACCCACAAAATAAACATTACAATCTCAAGACCACGCAGTCTCCATCTTCCCCGCTGTGTTCACTCTTCCAGCTTCTGATCTCCCTGGGTCATGTTTTGTTTACTGCAAGTAGGTTTGTCATGAACATCTATCTTTGATAGAGATTGTTTGAGATGGCCAGTTAGCACTTCTGCTCGACAGAAGTTACTTAGCTGTTGAATGGTAGTGGCTCTCCCTCTAGTGTTCAAAATGATGGTTTATATACTCCCTATGATACAATAATTCTCACAATTTGATTGCTTTTCAGGTGTCCAAACAATAATATTCAAATCCCGTTGGCTTCTGGTATTCTGAGCGTTATTTAATCTCCTTGATTGCATTTGAATTGCTGTCAAAACAGCAACCAAAACTCAGGTATCCATTTCCCAGCTAATGGTGACATATGGAATCGGCTGATCTTTAGCAGGCATCTGTGGCTGTACTTTCTATTCAGCAAAACCCGTTCTGTCTTAAAGTGACCAGACATGCTTTCGGCTTCATAACGTCTCCCCCCTTCAGGAAAAAAATATGAACCATCAGAATGAAAAGTTGGCTTCATTTCTTTTCCTCTAATTCTTAATCCCATTTTTATGAAATACAAAAGTATTAATCTCAGTTATACCATTCATATTAATTCTGTACACATATATAACACTGAAATAAGTCAAATTTTATCTACACTTCTTCCTTTAAATTCACGATAACACATCTGCTGTAACATTCTTACGACCCACAGCATACGCATTTTGTAATTTTGTAATTTTAAAGTCGGTAACATAAGTCTCCAATGAAATAGTCTCATATTTTCGTCTTTAAATATCCCCAAAAAATACGAGAGCATTGTCGTTGTTGTCCACAACTGTCTCCGACAATTTGTCATGTAAACACTAAAATACTGTCAGGCCAGCACGAAACTCAATCATTCTTTTTCAATAATGGGGATGTTGTATTTATTTCTGGTGGATATTGAGCTTTTTCGACAAGTATCCAATTGGCCATTCAATTCCATCATCATCTTTCTGCATTAATACATCTCCGAGCCCTATATCCCGAGCATCAGACACAATTTTCA
Organism: Chiloscyllium plagiosum; assembly: GCF_037043375.1. Taxonomy (NCBI): domain Eukaryota; kingdom Metazoa; phylum Chordata; class Chondrichthyes; order Orectolobiformes; family Hemiscylliidae; genus Chiloscyllium; species Chiloscyllium plagiosum. The sequence continues at coordinate 90,851,321 of NW_028270152.1, forward strand.
AAGGATTTCAAAATATTTGGTGCAGCTAAAACTGATGCAGTGATTAAGTCTGCTTTAAAATTCTCAAATGCCTCTTGGCATTGTTCTGTCCACCACAATTCTGTATTCTTATTTAATAAATCATTCAGTGGTGCCAATATGCTGCTGAAGTTTGCGACAAACTTCTGATTGAATCCATTGAGTTCGAATAACTGAAGCACATTTTTCTTCGAGGATGGTCGTGGAAATTCCTCAAAGCCCTTCGTCTTTGTGTTCAATGGGGTCAACCTTCCATGTCCAATGTAATGTCCCAACAACGTCACCTCTGCCTTCGTGAATTCTGTTTTCTTTAAGTTTATTACCAAGTTTGCTTCTTGTAATCGTTCAACATGCTCTGCCAACTGTAACATGTGAGCTTCCAATCACTTGCTAAAGGTCACTACATCATACAGATAAACTACACAATTTGTTCATCTGGCCACAACTCTGTTCCTGAGTCTTAACTGTGGCTGGAGCATTATTCATTCACATGACATACTCGATAACGTTTTTGTCATATCTGGTATTTTTTCCAGATAGTTTAATTGACTCAACATTTTTTTTAATTTGAAAGGGGCCACTAAACCTTTACAGGGATTTCCTACCACTGCTGGCAATACTAATACGTCATCCCCGCCTGCTTTACTCTATGTTGTGCCCTCTTCTGGTGTTGTTTAGCTAACTGACCTACTCAATATAATCTCTCCCTCACCTGAAAATGTGTTGCTGGAAAAGCGCAGCAGGTCAGGCAGCATCCAAGGAGCAGGAGAATCGACGTTTCGGGCATAAGCCCTAATTCTGAAGCCTTTCCTGAAGAAAGGCTTATTCCTGAAAAGTCGATTCTCCTGCTCCTTGAATGCTGCCTGACCTGCTGCGCTTTTCCAGCAACACATTTTTCAGCTCTGATCTCCAGCATCTGCAGTCCTCACTTTCTCTCTCCCTCAACTCACATACATAATCCAAGTGTGAGATCTCCAACTTCGGTCCTGTCAATTTATATTTAATAAATTTCAAAAAGCCTCTCACTTCATGTATGAATATTAAATGAAAGGAAGTAAACGGAGTAGATTTATTTGGGGCATCTTCGATGACAAGCAATTTAATGGGACACCTTTATCCCAATCATTTGGCCAATTCTGATAGTACGCTGTTAACATGGTCTTCAGCGTCTGATGCTAACATTTCAATGCTCCCTTGGATTCAGGATGTGGCGCACTTGATTTGAAGTGCTGTATGCCTAAGCCATCCATGACTTCATTAAACAGCTGAGCGGTAAAATGAGACCCTTGGTCTGACTGACTCTCTCTGGGTAAGCAACAGCGAGAAAAGAAAGCTACCAACTCCTCCACCTCCCGTTTTGCCTGAACACTCCATAATGGAATTGCCTCTGGAAACCTGGGAGACACATATATTGTGGTCAGCAAATATTGCTTTCCACTTTTATTTTAGAAAGGGGAGCTACATAATTAATCATAACCTACGGGAAAGGTTCTTCGAATGCAGGAATTGGCAACAAAGGTGCGGTTTTATTACTGCCTGTGACTTACCTACCATTTGGCATGTTTGACATGTACAACAAAAATTAACCACGTCCTTGTGCTTTCCAGGCCACTAGAAATGCTTCTGTACCTTAGCCTGGGTCTGTACACCTAGGTGACCGCTTGCAGTTAGTTCGTGTGCTACCCGTAGCACAGTATGCTACCGGTAACATGATCTAGTGCACTTGGGCCCATTTCCCTTCTGAACTAACCTACCGTTTCTCTCCACGTTCAGGTATTTTCCTGCACCATTGCATCAAACAAGGTGTCAGTTAACTTAACATCAACTCCTTTGTCTTTTTTCTTTTTTTTCCCTTCCTGCTGCAACTTATAACAGTGGGATCTTGTTAGTACACAGTGAGGAAAAATTCCTGGGTATATTTCTTTTAACTCCTCAGTTCCCTAGTTTTCATTTGACTTCTCCACCACAAGGGGTGTCTCTCCCACCTTGGATTCTGCTAAACCGTCCCCAAGAATAAGGCGTGTTCCTGGAACTGACAGTGTGTCACTCACTCTCACTTTTACTTCCCCAATCTTGATTTGGAATCCAACCTAATGTTTCCCCATTCCACAACTTATCACGCTCTTGAGTAACATGTCAGAAAGAGTGAAAATACTTCCATCTCTTACTATTAGGGGCTGAGAAAAAGTGAGGACTGCAGATGCTGGAGATCCGAGTTGAAAACTGTGGGGCTGGAAAAGCACAGCAGGTCAGGCAGTGTCTGGGAGGCAGGAGTGTTGACGTTTCAGGCACAAGTCCTTCATCAGGAAAGTGGGGGGTAACGGAGGGGAAAGGGGCTGAGAAATAAATAAGAGGGTGGCGGTTGAGCTGGGTGGAAGGTAACATGGAAGGTGATAGGTAAATGCAGGTGGGGTGTGGTGATGATAGGTCGGAGAAGAGGGTGAAGTGGAAAGGTGGTAGGACAGCTGGAACCCTCAAACGATACAGCATCAACATCAACTTCACCAAATTCCAAATCTCCCCTCCCCAACCTCATCCCAGATCCAACCGTTCAAATTAGCACCGCCCTCTTGAACTGTCTTAATTGTCCATCTTCCTTCCTACCTACCCACTCCACCCTCCCCTCCGACATATTACAATCACTCCCTCCTCCATCTTCATATAGCCTTCCCAGTGAACCTCCCGCCAGCCCAGCTCCTACACTCCTATTTATCTTTCAGCCCCCTTGTCCCCAAGCCACATTCCTGATGATGGGTTTATACCAGATATGTCGATTATCCTGTTCTTCAGATGCTGCCTGATCTGTTGTGCTTTTCGGGCACCTCACTTCTCAACTATGAGAGACTGAGCAGATCTTGTATCTCACAAAATTCGAATTTATTGTCCTTTCCCTCCCCCCTCCCCCCTCCCCGCCCTTTCTGAGTAAAGTTTATCCACAGAGGCAAATTCTTTACAGAGATCAGGTACTAACTCCATACCTAGCCCCTGCCTCGGCTGTGCACGCTCCTGCAGCTCCTCGGCACCACTTGGGATCTCCTTTACCAGTTTCACTAATACCACTTGCTTAGCCTCTTTTACTACATATTTTCAAAAAATGTCTTCCTTCAATGCCCAGCACTGTGTCCCCCAGCTTACAGCAGTGAAAACACCTTTTTCCCAGTGCCCTTCTTAAACCCTCAGCACTCTAATTTTAGGTGTTTCACTCTCTTATAGTGAGAACACCTGAGGCCTTTCACCTCCTTTCAACCCCCTTGGGCTTCTTTTTTCATTTGTGCTAAACTATTGTCAGTGTGCTCTACTGTTCCCTTTTCAGTGTAGGATCTCACCTTCTCCCAATTTCTATCCCTCACCGGATGTAAATCCTCCCAGAAGCTACACTTCATCTCATACACCAATGCATTTTCACCTGCCATTTCTGCCGTCCTTCTCACTTCTTGAACTTTCTATTCATTCACGTGAATTCTTACCGTCTCTGGAAGTGAGTATTTAAACTCCCCCAGCAGAATTATCTCCCTTCGAGCCTCACAAGTCTTATCCAATTTTAAGGCGAGCACCTATCTGTCAAAATGACTGTGGTTAATTCTTTCAAACCAATTTAAGTCTGACCTGGTTTCGTGTCTATATTTCTGAACCTCTGTCTATGTTCTTCCAGTACCAATGCATAACTACTCAAAATAGCCAGTTTGACATCAGCATAACCTCTTGACCCTTCATCTGACAGCGCTGCACATAGCTCACTAGTTATGCCCATCCGTTAAGTTTGAACTAGCATTACCCACAAGTTCACTGGACATAACATCTGCCTAGCCATTTTTTTTTCAAATGGAATAAAAGCAGATTTTGACATTTTTCTCACCGAAATACGTCCCTACGTTCTCTCTTCATCTCCATCCTGTTAATTTAACTTTATTTTCTAATTTGCAATTTCTGAATTTCAAATTCTCTCTCTTTCTTTTTCCTCTCTTTCCCTTTCTCTTTTTTCTCTCTCCGTTTCCGTGTCTTTTCTCATCTTCTAACTCCAGTTGCCACGTATGCAATTTAAGTTTTGTTTTTCTAATTCTGCTGCAGTTGCCTGTTTCTCTGACACTTTAAAGTTCTTGACTGACTCCATTAAAATTTCAACTTTCTTTTTGTCCCTGGTTAAACTCAATCCCATCCTATTTGCTAATTCTAAAAATATGCCCTTCTTTCTTTTTAATCTTCCTTGACAAATTTGGGAACCACTTTAGTAATGTTAAAAGCCATTTCTCTCACTTTTAATTTAACCAACAACAAGCTAACAAAATTAAAGGAATTTTCCCATCAGTTTTATTTGAAGATCTAGGTCACTAATTGCCACGTGTTGGAATTTGCTGGGACCTTTTGTACCCCACAGTTAGCTCGCTGTACTTGAAGATTTGTTTTCAGAAGTTTCGTCGCTATGACTAGGTAACATCATCAGTGAGAGTCTCTGCTGAAGAGCTGGTGGTATGTCCTGCCTCTCTATTTATAGGTCTCGGTTTCTCATGATGAGTGATGTCATTTCCAGTTTTTCTTTACAAGAGAAGGAAGGCAGGATCTAAATTGATGCGTTTTTTGATGGACTTCTGGTTAGAATACCATTCCTCTAAGAACGACCTTGCTTGTCTGCGTATGTGTGTCTGTTGTCCCAATCAAAGTGGTGCCTTCTTTGTCTGTATGTATGGAATATAGTGATAGTGGGTCATGTCTTTTAGTGGTCAGTTGGTGTTCATGTATCCTAGTAATACGACAACAGGACCATTTCAATTACGGAAAAATGATTTTATATACACTGTTTAATGAATGTGTGTGCAGATAAGTAACATTTTTCAGATGTGCACAACAGTCTAAATGAACAACGGAGCCTCAGTTATCGAAAAATGATGCACGTGACGTATAAATTTTATAAAACATTATTTGACGCTCATCTAATGTGATACGTTCCCCTTCTCTCAATGTTCCCTCCTTTTCTGGAATTCTCGATTCTAATCTCTCATTCTTATCAGGAAATGTGTTGTACATTCTTGCTTCTGGTATCCCAATTTATTTCAGTTAATCCCCTTTCTACTGGGACTTCAATATATTGGCCTGCTGGGTTCTTTCCAGAGCTAGTGTCTGTCATATTATTGGAGATTAAAACTCTGGCATCAGACCCAGCATTTGAACACATTATTTTGTTGTACATGCACTGTACAAAGGACAACAGCACACAGGCATTGCCAAAAATTGAGGGATGTACGTCTACTTCTTTCAATAATCTAGTTTTGTCATTTTTCACATTTTCTCATCTATATCCTCTCTCCCGTTCTCTCTTTGTATCTAGTTAAGACATTTACCAATTATTCTCCGCGTCCCTTCTCTCAAAACTCCTTCTTTCGGTTTATACCTATTGCTCTCTTCTCGAATTAATATGATTATAAGTGGGTAACATATTTACAAAGGCATGCGGCAGGAGCTGACCAGAGTTAATTGGAAGGGGATCCGACCAGGGCTGTCGATGGAGCAGCAAAGGCAGTAATGTCTATGCATATTTCGGAGGATATCAGAAATTCATCCCAAAGGAGATGAAACATACTCATGGGAGGACAAGGCAGCCATGAGCGATAAGGCATCAAACCAAAAGAGGAAACATACAATGTGGTGAATATTCATTGACTCTGAAACTACATAAGGCTAGTATCACTGACACTGCAGAGCTCTTAATCATGTTCAGGGAGAGAAACAGAGGGAAACATGTTCACGTTAAACACAGAAGATGGTATTACACAAGGTAAAAAGATTCAGATGAATTAAAAAATTGAATTAAAATCAGTTAATTTGTTTTGCAGAATGTGTCAGATTGGAAGGTTGACCGGGGGAGAGACCCTCAGCAGAATGAGAGTAAGAAATTTAGAGACCAGAGTAGGTCATTGAGTACAGGGGTGATGGGTGAATGGGTCTTGATGTGAACTAAGGGACAGAAAGCAGAATTGCATTGCAGATATTGCAGCTCAAACCTGCGTATTTATGTAGTGCTGTAGATCACGCAACAGGAGAAGCAGAACAGCACTCAACCAGAACCTGTAACATTTTGGCCAGGGATAATCTCCTCAGTCTGCCATTACCATCAACACAATCTATGTTTCAGTAATGACTGTGGGTGAACGTGTCAGGGTCAGAACCATGTGAACCTAAACCTGATGCTAACACAATAAAGCTACCACACTTGACCAATAGATATGATCGAAGCTCTGCAGTCCTGCCACATTCAGTCATAAATGGTGATGGACGATTAAACAAATGACTGGAGGACATGATTCCATAAATATCCCCGGACTACATAAGAAAACTGCCTAGTATACCAGTGCAAAACACAAGGATGTAGTATCTGCACCATTCTCAGCCAGAAGTGTGGAGTTGATGATCCACTTCACCCTCGCCATGATGCCCACAGAATCACAGATGCCAGTCTTCAACCAATTCAATTTGCTGCCCGTGACATGAAGAAACATCTGACCACAGAATGTACGACAAAGGCAATTGTCCCTGACCCCATTCCTGCAATTTAACTGAAACCTTGTTCTGCGCACCAAGTCGTTTCCCTGGGGAAGCTGTTTCATTCCAGCTCCAACTCTGACATCTCCCTGGCAATGTGGAAAATTACTCAGCTATGTCCAGTTCTCTAAGAGAGGAGTAGTTACAATCTGACCAATTACCACGCACTCAGGCCCATCGCGATAGTCAGATTGGTGGGAGTTCTATTTGACAGAAATGTCAAGCAGCACAGAAATAACCAGTTCAGTGTGGTTTCCGATAGGTTCCCATGTGGAGATGGTGCTATTGTGGAAATGTCACTGGATTACTAATCCAAACCGGGAAAGTTCTAGGAGGTGATGGAAGCTGAAAGCAATTCATAAAATATTAAGATGCAAAATCTGGTGTCAGTAACAGTGACCTTGAAGTCAATGTCGATTGTAAACACCAATTTGCTTTACCAATGTAGTTTCCGGAAGTGAATTTCCCGTGCTTTCCTGGTCTGGCCTAAACGTGACTCCAGACACACAGACATGTGATCAACTCTTCAATGGTCTCTGAATTTGCCAAACAAGACAATCTATTGTATCAAACTGCTTTAACTTCTTAAAAGATAAACCAAGAGAGAACACTCAGCACCAGTCTCGGTATCGGAAAATGGAACAGGAAACACAGTCCTGTTGACCCTGCAGAGACCAACTTCCTAACATGTGAGAGCTTGTGACAACATTTACAGAGCTTTCCCACAGACTGCACAGAAACATCGGGAAAATGTAGGCCACTCAATACATTGAGCCTTCCTCATTTTCGTTCATGTTCAAACATCTCGAAACCACGACAAGCAGACCAAACACAGCCAGGAACCCTGGCCAGCTTATCATACATCAAAGAAATTTCAGAAATGACAGCCAGAATACTAAGACCTCTCGGAATCCTAGTCGACCCAAACCCACCAACACTCTCAAACAAAAACTAGCAAACTTAAAAGACCCAGTACATCCCATGGACAAAACCAACGTCGCCGACAAAATTCCATGCAAGGACTGCCACAAACACTACATACGACACACAGGAAGAAAGTTAGCCACTAGAATACCCGAACACCAGTTAGCCACAAAGAGATACGAGCCTCTCTCCCTCGTAGCCCTACACACGGATGAAAAAAAAAGCACCATTTCGACTGGGACAATACATCTTTCTAAGCAAAGACGAAACCAGAGAATTCCTAGAGGCCTGGCACTCCAACCACAACTCCATAAACAAATACATAGATATAAATACCCTCTCTCAACCCCTCAGAAAACGAACACGAAATGACATCACCACAAACCCCCAGCAACCCCATCCAGGACAAACATAGAAATAGAAAGCAGGAGACAACAGCTTCGATTCACTTGGAGGTTGCCACTGATGATGTTACCTAGCCAGGTAATGAAACGTCAGGATATCAAACCTACAGTTCAAAGAGCAAACCTACACCTGAAACCTCAACCTGAGCTACAAATCTTCACAAATATTGCAACAAGCTTCCTACGTGTCATGTATGATTCTAACCAGTGGGGAGTTTGCCCCTGATACCCATTGATTCCAGTTTTGTTTACGCCCCTTGATACCACACTTGGTCGAAGGCAGCTTTGTTTTAAAGGGCTGTCACTCTCACCCCACCTCTGGTATTCAGCTCTTTTGTCCATGTTTGAAGCACGGTAATGAGGTCAGGAGCTGAGTGGCCCTGGTGGAGCCCAGACTGGCGTCGTTGATCAGGTTATTGCTGAGCATGTGCTGCTTGAAAGCACTGACACCTTCCATCACTTTACTGATGATCGAGAGTAGACTGATGGGTTGGTAATTGGCCGGATAGGATTTGTTCTGCTTTTTGTGTATAGGAGATACTTGGGGTAATTTTCCACATAATCGGGGAAATGTCGTTGTTATAACGGTATTAGAACAGCTTTGCGAGGGCCATGACCAGTTCTGGAGCACAACTTTTCCGTACTATTGCCAGAATGTTGTCAGGGTATGTACTCTCTGGGGTATCCAGTGTCTCCATCTGTATCTGGATATCGCGTGGACTGAAGCAAATTGTCTGATGACTATTTACTGAATTGCTGCGGACCAATGGTGGAGGATGAGGTGGATCAACCACTCAGCACTTCTGTCTGAAGATTATTGCGAATGCATGAACGTTATCTTTTGCACTGAGGTGCTGGGATCTTCCATTATTAAGGATGGCGATACTTGTGGAATCTCCACCCCCAATGACTTGTTTAATTGTCCATAACTATTCTCAACTAGAAGTAGAAGGACTGCAGAGCTTAGATCTGCAGAGCTTAGATCTGGGATCACTTAGCTCTGTCTATGACTTACTGCTTATGCTGTTTGGTGCACAATCAGTCCTGTTTGGTGGCTTCACCAGGCTGACACCTCATTGTCTGTATGCCTGGTGCTACTCCTGCCATCCTGCACACTCCATTGAATCACGGTTGATCCTCTCGCTTGATGTTAATTGTTGTGAGTGGGATATGCCTGACCATGAGGTCGTGCTGGAGTAAAATTCTGCTGCTATTGATGACCCACAACACGTTATGGAAAAACAGTTTTGAGCTGCTAGATCTGTTCGAAGTCTGTTCTATTTAGCACGGTGATAGTTCCACCCAACATTGTGGAGTTTATTCTCAATGTGAAGGTGTGACTTTATCTCCACAATGACTATGCGGTGGTCACTCTTACGCAATATTCTCATGGACAGATACCTCTGCAACTGACAGATCAGTAAGGCTGTGGTTAAATATGTCTTTTCCCTCTTGTTGTTTCGTTCGCCACCTGCCACAGACCCGAGCCGAGAAGTTATATCCTTTAGGACCCAACCAGCTCAATCAGTAATGCTGCTGCCGAACCACTCTTTTTGTGAACATTCTAATGCCCCACCCAGAGTACATTTTGTGCCTTTTCCACCCTCAATGCTTCCACCAAGTGTTGGTCAGCTTGGAGGAGTACTGATGCATCAGATGAGAGAGGCTAGTGCATGGTAATCAGCAGGAGGTTTCCTTTCCCATGTGTAAACTAATGCCATGAGACTTTATGGGATACACAGACACTGTTGGGGACACCCAGAGCAATTCCCTTCCAAGTGTATCCCTCTGTGCCACCACTTCTGCTGTGTATATCCTGCTGGTGAGACAGAAGATATCCAGGGAAGATGATTGGGTGTCTGGGATATAGTCATACTCACAGAATCATACCTTAAAGACAATGTCAGTCTGTTGCTTGCCGAGTCTTTTTATTTCTATTCATTGTTTCCTGCCAGCTGTCCCATTCTAGAAGCATGTCCATATATTCGCCCCAATCCTCTAAGATTTGATTTTGCAAATTGGGCTTAGAGCTTTACCAAAATCTTTCTGAAAGTCCACATGCTTTACATCCCTTGCTTCTCTTTCATTTGTCTCCCAATCTGTTTCTCAAACATAATTCCCACTTCATAAATCTATGTTAGTGTTGTCTATGACCATTACTTTCAGTCCCGATAATTTCTCCCAATCAATTAACTGACAGGTTCTATTTTCCATGTAATATTTCGTTTTCCCACACCAGCCTCGGTTTTCCTGGTATTGTCAGAAAGTTCCGTGAAGACAGAACTGAAGTAGTGGATTCATAGTGCTGCCATTTCCCTGTTTCCCATTCTCCATTCTCTGGTTTCAAACTGGAAGGAACCTGCACTGTTTTTTCATACTTGTCACATTGACATAATTTGTCAAGCTATAGCAGTTCACTCTTAGAACCTTTGTGAACATTATGCTCAGAAACCCATCAGTTCCTGCCTTAAGCTTCTCAATAATTGATCTTTCACACCATACACTCACAGGAGCATAGTCTCTGTACCAACAGAAATACAAAACAAAGCCCTGTATAGCACTTTTCACCTACGCCATGATTAATAAATGCCACACCCAAGGATCAATCCTTAACTAGTCCATTACCCCGTTTAGTTACATTCAGGGATGTATGAAGAAACACCCTCTGAGCTCCCTAGTGTGCTGCCAATCATTGTGTACACCCCATGTCTGGTTCCTCCTTCCAAAGTACAACACCTCATATTTATTAGTATTACATTCCATCTGCCATTGATCTGCCAACTGATCATTCCACTTGTATCTTCCTGTAAAATCAGACCTTCCTCCTCACTGCTAACCACCCGGCCAACCTTTGTGTCAAACAGAAACTTACTTATCACAACTCCCACCCCTCCACCTACACCCCTCCAGATTTACATCGATAGCATTTATGATTGCTACAAATAATAAAGGACACATCACTGACCCCTATGCTACACAGGGGACACTGGACTCCAATCACACAAACAGCCTTCTCCCACCACCTTCTGCCTACTCACACTAAGACAATTTTCATTGTAACTTGTCCAGTTACCCTTGATATTGTGAGATTTTCCTTTTTTTTCAGTTTTTCATGTGGACCTTTGTCAAAGGCCTTGCTGCAAAACTAAATAAGCGACCTGCTCAAACTAATTCAATCAAATCCATTAGATGTGAGTTCCCTCTGATAAAGTCATGATGATTATCCCTGATCAAACGTTGCCACTCTCATTCGAGTTCAATTTTCTCCTTCCCTATTTTCTCGAGTAGTTTCCCCAATAGTGATGTAATACTCGCTCGTCTATAGTTACCTGGTCTATCTCTACCACCCTTACTGTGAATTTGGCATCATATTAGCTGTTCTCCAGTCCTCTGGCACCTTCCCTATGATCAGATTCTAATTAAAATTTCCAGTCATGGTCTTTCTTCCTTTGGGACCTGCAGATTGGTCCCATTTTATACCAGACAAAGCCTCAAACCCCTGCTCGTATTTTACATCAATCCCTTCAAGAGCTTTCCAGTCCATCTTCTTGAATTCTGTACCTGCATCGTCCTTCTCCCAAGTAAAACATCTGTGATGTTTACATGTAACAATCTATCAATGTTCTCCGGGTTGACATGCTGATTGCCTCTTTGGTTTCTAATGGACACTAAATGTTTGCTGATTGTTCTGTTCCACTTGTGCGAGTAGAATATCGTGGGATTCTTCCTTATCTCACATGCTTGCGCTTCTCTGTGCCCCTCTGTTATTCTCTCCCCTCTATATTTCTAAGTTGCACTTCAATCACCTCTCATCTTTTGAAACTCGAGATTACTGTAAGTAATCTAAAATCACAGGCTGAATTTCCCTATCAGACAATCTTGCCATTTTAGGGATTAATCTGGAGAATACCTTTTGCAGTTCCTCTGTCGTCAGTATATTCTATCTTAGATTGGGACTCCAGACTGTACACAATACTCTAACTTTAGTCTCAGCAACACTCTTATGCAGCTGGCGCACAACATCTTCTGTATTCTAATTACATTCATATGAATGTAAACCTAATTTTTAGTTTCCTATTTGCTTGTGTTCTTAAGTTTTCTTCTGAAATTAGTGTGAAAGTTCTTTAAAAAGATCCTCCTGAATATCCAACTATACGTTATCCTCATTGCCTTCGCGCGCAAGAATCATCTTCAAACCATTCCAAACAATGTTTGCCACTTATGGTTTTCGTTTCATCGATGCATTATCATACTCCCCAATTTTGTCATTACCTTCTGTATATCGAGTAACACGTTCTTTGTAATCGGGCCCAACAGACACCCATCCGCGAATTATAAGTTACTGGTCTGTAGTTCTCCACTCTCCATCTTCATCCCTCCTTAAACTGTTGGATAATATTTATAACCGTTGCCATATCCAGATTGTCTAAATATCTTTCGGGAATGTATTGGAAAATAACGTGAAAATCTGCGATGCAATCTATATGTCTATTGCGGCTTCTTCTGAAATTCTTGTATGAAGTACATCTAGTCTGTCAGATTTATAAATATTCAATCCAGCTTTCTTTTCAAAGATGACGTCAAGACTGATAAGAATGATCTTAGATTTTACTTACACAAGTACCATGGTCACTTGGTATTTCTGGGAGAATTTCTGGATATTCTGCCTTGAAGATAGACACAAAAAAACTGCTTCTTTCCCCTGTGATTTCTCTGTTCTCTTCAATAAATTACCCTGTCCGCACACCCACTTTTCCACATTTGACCGTGTTTTTACTTTTGTTTCATACGGTGATGTACTTTGTTTTTTAGCAGTGTTCATGTTTTTCTTTTGGTTGCATGCATTTTTTTCTTTTTGAATTTCTTCTCAGCTTCTTGGTCTTCCGTTGCTGGGTCCTATATTTATTTAAATCCACTGGCTTACTACAACACTTAACATTTTTCTAAGCTGCTCCCTTTGATCTAATAGGTAGTTGAAGGTAAGTCTGAAAGTGATAGGTCAGAGAGGAGGGTGGACCAGATTGATGGAAAGGAAGATGAACACAAAGGAACGTTTAAAAGGGGGGAGGGTGCTGAGTTGGAACATTGGACTGGGATAAGGTGGAGTTAGGGGAAATGGGGAAACTGGTGAAATCTATATTAATCCTCTGTGGTTGGAGAGACCCAAGGTCGAAGAGGAGCCTTTCTTTATTCATGCTTCGGGTAGTTAGGGTTTGGCGATGGAGGAGGCCCGGGACTCTCATGTCCTTGGCAGATTGGAAAGGGGAGTTAAAGTTTTCAGCCACACGGTGGTGGAATTGGTCAATGTGGCTGTCCCAGATATGTTCTCTGAAATGATCCACCTGTCTCGCCAATGTAGAGAAGAACACACTGGGTTTTTTGGATGCAGCAGATGAGGCGTTCTGTCTCCCCTCATCACCTACCACTTTCAACCCCACCTTCATCTACCTATCGCATTCCTAGCTACCTCCCTTCTGCCACACCTCCTTCTCATTTATCTCTCAGCCCCCTTGACACATAAGCCTCATTCCTGATGAAGGGCTTATGCCCAAAACGTCAATTCCCCTGCTCCTAGTATGCTGCTTGACTGTGCTTTTCCAGCACCACACTCTTCGACTCTGATCTCCAGCATCTGCAATCCCCACCTTTTCCTCACACCTTCATGGTTTGCATGATTCTGATTTATAACAGTTACTTCAAATAAAACAAAAACTCTCGTGTACTCAAACAGCATAAAAGAAAACCAATACATTGTGGTTACTGATCCCAAAAGGTCTTTCACAGCAAACTTTTCAATCAGCTCTACTGTTCATCCAGCACCAATTCCTAAATAACCTGATCTCTAGCTCAGTGCTCAACAAAATGTTAATGCAAGCCATCTAACACATGCTCATGAAATCCATTTTTCCCAGTATTAGCATTCAGTTGTGTTAACACAGTTTAGATATAATGTAAACAGTACATTATTACTGCAGTACCCACAAATGTGTATGTCTTATTTTCCTGTTTTATAACATGCCCAACATTTGTATTGCAGCTTTCACTTTGACATATAACTCCCATCAATGTTTCCTTCTCCTTGCTGTTTTTACGCTCCACCTTACAAGATTCTGTAGAATCTGATCGATGTGGGCTTTGGGAAGATTAATGGTAGAGATCATCTCGCCACATCATTTATGATCTTCTTGAGCATCATTGTGACATTTTCTCCAGATCTCCCGTTATGCTAGTGGACTAGAGAAGGACAATGATCGTTCAACAATGCTCTGTATTACCCCCAGAGAGCTGAGACTGCTGTAACCTGGGTGTGAAACTTAAAGCAGGCTGGTAAAGCATTGCTGCTGCTGTACAGGATTTCGTGAGATCACATCTGGAGTAGTGTGTGTAGATTTAGTCTCTTCAATGAAGAAAAATGTTGTTGTATTGGAAGCAGCTCAGAGATGGTCCCCTCAACTGTTTCCTTCAATGAAGGTACTAGCTTATAACGAAAGGATGATCAGGTTGATCCAATAGCCATTCGAGTTTACAAAAATGAAAGAAGATCTTTTCTCAACATGGATGACAGGAAGGAGTCAACAACTGAAGCGAATTACACGGATAGTGGAGGAATTCATTCTGTTCTCCAGCCTGTTACACAGGAACATCAGAAAGATATTCAGGCCTTTGACGCTGTTACATCAGAATAGGACGAGTTTGTTCAGCCCCTGGAGCCTGATGTATATTTTCAGGAGGAGGCCAATCAGCCCCTTCAATCTATAACACTGCACCCAGAGTAGGCCATGCGTCGGCACCAATATCTTGTTACACAGCAACAGGGTCAGTCCATTTGACCACCTCAAGTCCGTAACATAGGAACTGAAAGCGGTCACACAGTGACTGAAAATTAGTTACACTGCGTTAACAGGAGGCCATTCAGACCCACTGAGCCTGTTGCAAGGGAATTGTATAAGGATAAAAACTATCTGAGACTTATTTCATGAGAAAGGAGGAGGTAATTCAGACTGTTGTATGGGAACAGGAGAAGACCAATCGCACCTTTGGTCCCATCTCTGGGATACATGAGGAGACCGTTTAGTATCTCCTCCTATTATGGAGAAATATGAGAAGACTCATCAGCCCCTCAAAATGTTACACGGCAACGGGAAGATTCCAAAATCCATCACCCCTCCAACGCATCAACAGGAGGAGGTCATGCTGGCCTTGGAGATGACAACATGGGAACGCAAAAAAAACTCCATCCCATCAATTTTGTACACCAGCAGAATAATGAGTCCATTCAGCCACACATAGCTCTTATGTAGCAATTGGAGCAGATCTCTTAAAACCTTTTGCCCATCAAACAGGAATTCAAACAAAGCGTAAAGGTTTTCGAAAGGGAAGAACTCATAATAACTGAATAAATTAGGGAGTAAAATGTAACAATAAAGTATTGTAATTTAAGGTAAATTATTAAGATCTATTGTTGAGGACATTTGCAAACTTAAACCACAATCCATCGGACTCAACATGGTTTTAGAAAGGATAAATCATGATGGAAGAGTTTTCTTGAATTATTTAAAGATGTGACAAAAAAGGTGGATAGTGGAAATCCTGGAGATGGAATATGTCTGGTCTTCGTGAATGATTCAGATACGTCGCTTCTCGAAAGAGTGAGTGGTAATATCAGACAGCATCGGTTTAGGAGTAATTTATTAGCTTGGATGGAGGATTGGTTAACCAACAAAATGCAGTCAGATGGAATAAATGTGTCATTTTCTTTTGGAAAATGCAATTTGTGGGGTGCCTTAGATTTCAGCTCTCATTCCTCAACAATTTGTGACCGATATTATTACTCGGTTGACGGGATTGAAAATACTATCGCTACATTTTCAGATGACACTAGCATTGGTGGGAAATGATTTCGGAATGATGATGCAAGAGATTTAAAACTATATGGATAGGTTTGGTGAATGGGCCAACATTTAGCAATGAAAATTAAAGTGGGCATAAATGGCGTTATTCAAGCCTAATAAAAAGGAAAACCGTTATCTAAATGGAGAGAAACTTCAAAGTGCTAAAGTGCAGAGGGATCTGGGTGCCTGCTTGCATATCACAGAAAACTTGCATTTGAGTACTTCAGGTAATGAGAAATGCAAGCATAACTTCAGTGTTTATTTGTAAAAGGATAGAGTAGAAAGGTAGGGAATGTTGCTGCAGCTATGCAAGGCATTAGTGAGGCTGCAACTGGAGTAAAGTTTGGGTGTCCTGCTGAATGAGATATTTGCATTGGAGGCATTTCAGAAGAGCTTTATTAGATTGATTCCATAGTTGAAGTGTTTGTCTTATGAAGAGAAATTGAGCAGTTCAAGCCTATACTTTCGAGTTTATAAGAAAGAGAGCTCATTGAGTTCGGTAAAATGCTATACGTAATTGAAAGTGTAGATGTGGAGTGGATATTTTTTCATGAGCCGCAATCGACAACAAGAGACTAGAGTTTGAGGATGGAGAGATGGCAGGAAAGTGGAACAGAGGCCACGTTGACATCAGTCATCATTGTATTCAATGGTGGGGCAGGTTCGAGGGGTTGGATTCCTGACTGTTTCTCCTCGTTCATATTCAGCTTTTCGCCTGTGTTACACAGTAATGGGGGAGGATTGTGTATGAAACAGGAAGCAGGCACTCCGGATAGATCAGTCTTAATCAGTCAGACAGAAGGTCACCAGAAGACTCACACAGTGACCAGTGCTCGGTCCTCAACTATTTACAATCTATACCAATGATCAGGAGGATGGAAGAGATATACAGATACTGAGTTTGGTCATGTTGCTGTGATAAGCAAGAGATTAAATTATCAAGAGAGGGTGGAGGGTCGACAGATAGATAGAGAAAGGTAAAGGCAATGGATAATAATTTGGCAGGTGCAATAGAACATGATATAACCTGTCATTTCATTTACAGGAATAACGGAAGGCAGTATATTACTGAAATGGAGAGGGATTACAGGACTTAATGATACTGTGTACTGGAGGGTTCACTCAGACCCGTTCAGATATTGGAGGTTTTGCTCCATCCCTGATCGTCTGCTCCCAGACACTCCAAGTGACCCCATTGCTCGCCGTATACATGGAATGTTTTGAAGTGTTTGGTTGGTGATGGGGATAGTGTTTTCAAACATATATCAAGGGGACGACCTTTATCCAAGATACATTCATTCCTTTCTACATGGAGACCCGAAGACGATGGCGATGGCAGCCTGCTTCGGAATGAAGAGGCTGCGGTTGCTGTCAGGACAGGGGTATTCACCAACATGATGTACTGTGATGGGCACGCTGCAAGATTAATACAGAGAGTGCTCCTTCAGTTCCTCTACCTCTCCCCATTGACACGGCTACTCCGCAGATGCCATGTACACCATCGGGAATCACACTACACTGGATACACCCGGCAGCTCCCTGCTGAGGGAGAAACAATGTATTTACCTCATTCACCATATATATCCTCCGTCACCGAATGGTTACATTGATGGCAACATACTGGGAGATAATGGCTATGTCACCCAGTCCTGTTTGGAAAGTTCCGGAACATAGAAGCTGAATGAAACAATGACCCGAACAGCCACTGGCAGCACCATCCTCCCACTGGTGTGAAGCTGCAAGACGTGTTGAAGGAGGTGACGCCACTCTGTGACCTGCTCCTTGTTCAATCAGGGTCCCCTCACGCTCTGCTCCTGGGTTAAGTGGAGCTTGGGAAGCTGTTCCTGGTAAACCCGGGGTGGATATAGCAGATCCCTTTCCCCACACACACTAACTCCGTGGTTTCAGAGCTTCTCCTCTCTGCAGCCTCTGCTCCATTTGTTGTTCATGTTACGGGCCCAGATGTTGTAACTGCACTCCCCAGGCTCCATTCAGAGGTGGGTCACCAAATCCTTCGGTCTCCCTGAATATCTGAGGCACTCACAGCACAACCTCCATGAAACCATCCCCAGCCCCTCCACTAACTTTGCGATAACAGGAATCAGTCAGAAACCCCTTGGCTTAAGTGTTGTGGACCTGACCAGATTCCCGCAAAATATTTTAAGAAGGCCGCTTAGACCCAAACCTTTCCTTATTTTGAATATAGATGTGAAGTGTGCCTTACAGATATGTTGTGATTGGTCAAACCACTCGACATTAAGCAAAATATAATATATTTAAATGGGTTAGTTAAAATACAATCAAATAAAAGAACATTTCGTGATGGCTTTTATGTTGGAACACTTACACAAACAATAGATACCGTACCTTATTGGCATACACTGTTGGCACAAAGATAAATTCAAACACAGATTCTTACAGCAGTTTTCGGATCCAGGAGAAATCAACATCAACAGAGATCTCAGAGAGAAAGGCAGCTATGGATCATATATTGCCACTTCCAAACCTTCTGGGACCCCAAGCAGCTTCTAAATGCTGCAGCTAAAAACAAAACGAGAAAACCTGTTCTGGGAGAGCTGGCCACTGGCTTGCCATTGTTATCACCGTTTTAATAAAACTTAAAGGCTTTCTCGGTTATTTACTTAAACTGTTTTCAGACAGCAGTTCTTCCCCTCTGCCTTTAAAACCTCTCTTCACAAAAAACCCAAGAGAAAATAAACTTTTTACATTGATAGTATACTCACAACTACACATTTAATAAAATGATCCATCAATATACAAAGATGGATTCATTTTAGACCTCCTAATTTTCCTCTATTAGTGGACTGGAATGCATATATATATATATATATATATATATATATATATATATATATATATATTACGTTTACTCTGCGCATACAAATGTTCACAACGAGATTCGATTTCAGTCATTTTACTCCTGCCACAGAATGCCTTTGTCTTTCTTCATCCAAGTCTCCACAACATGTCAAAACTTAAGTTTTCTCGCCTTCTCACCTGTATAATTTCAAATTGAATGGCAGCAATAATCAGCTCAATAAAAGCAGACTGGTATTTTTCTCCCTAAACTTTTCCAAAAACTTTAAGGGGTCACGATCAGTGATAAAGATTTGTCTCAGTATGTTATTCGCAATTTAAATGCTGAAATGTTGCAACGCCAACACCAAACTCAAGACCTCCTTCCCCATTGTGGAATAAATCTGTTGATGTTTCCACTGAGCACGCCAACCACACGTTACATCATGGAGCACTCCTCATCTCTCCAATAGTCCCTCTGAATGGCATAGCTCCTCATGTATCAGCATATAAGAATTGCATCCTTCTGTACCTCTTAATACTGTAACCTCTTTACCTGTTCCTCCTGGCCTATGCCAGTAAACCTTACTCTCACAGATATATGTTTTAAGAAGATCTCACACATTCTTCTCAATCCCTCACAGTACCCAAACTTTGATTTCTGAACCAAATTATCATCATCAGCCATTTCAGTTTCTAAGCTTGCCAAAATAACTCTTTGCTTTTCTACATGAGTTCTCACGACTGCAGGAAGTGAAGTGTTGAACTTCTCCAAAATAAGAATCTCTCTCAGAGTGTCATAGGTTTTCTGTGTTTTAAATACCCTTTCCCACCTTTCAAAATTACTTTGTTTGATTCTTTCAAAGACAACGTGCGTTTAACCAGGGATGCTATTTTAGATTCCTGAAACACTGTCTTTCGGCTTCTGGCACAAGCTCAAATGCATTAAGATGGCTTTCTTCACCTCCTCCGATAGGGATGCAAATACCTATCAGCTTTGTTTGGATCAACTAAATCCACATGTTCTCTGGCAACTGCACTTGTTTAGCCACTTTCTGAAATGGAATTAAAAGTCTCCTTCATCATTCTCATCAAATTTATATAATGCCTGGATGTATTTAAACAGATCCCCATCAGGCCTTTGACTACTATAGGGTTGATCACCCTGGCAATCCTCCTTATCCAGCCTACCGTCTGTCTTCATCTCCACTTTCTATGGCAACTTTCCTCTCTTATGACTAACTTTTGAACTTGAAACTCTCTGCTTTTCTTCTCTCTTTCTCTCTCTTTCTTCTTCATTTCCTTTTCTTTAATTTCTATTTTTCATCATAATTCAAACTGTTTCAATTCCTTTTCATGTTCAAGGTGCCTCATTTGAAATTGAATTCTAGCCATTTCCAAAGAGTCTGATGGCGGTTCCACCAAATGTAATTCCCGAACTATGGATGTAATTATCTCTCATTTTTTCACAGACAAACGCAACCACAACTCCAGATTGTCTGCCAATTCCTACAGCTTTGCCTTCATCACCTTTTGTAAACCCCCCAACTTTACTTCTTCCACACCCAGAGAACTCTTAGTGACTGAAAGAATCTTTATACACAAAACACTGTTTAAACCAACCGAATTCAGTACCCGGAACAAAATACACTAACAGCTACCTTACGCGACCTTTGAACCCAATAGCATCCCGACTCATACTTTCCAATGTCCGCAAGAGCTTATTCTGGATTCTCTTGTTTCCTCCCACAATCCAAAGATGTGCATGTCAGGTGTATTGGCCATGCTAAATTGTACATAGTTTTCAGGGATATGTGGGTTAGGTGTCTTAGTCGGGGTAAATATGTAATAATAAGGTAGAGGAATGGGTCTGTGTCGGTTACTCCTCGGAGGGTCGGTGTGGACTTTTGGGTCGAATTGCCTGTTTGAAAATTCTAAACCCAATTTGGTATTATCGATTTAGAACCATACAAGAGTCCCCAGTTTGCTATAGACGAACCAGACTGCCTCAAAATAGTTTAAGAAGGTAGATTGGACGCCAACCTTTTCTTATTTTAAATGTAGATGTAAATTGGGTGTTCCAGATGTGATGCTACTAGTCAATCCACTCACCATTAAGCAAAACACAATATATTTAAACACTCTAATGAAAATCTATACAAAATGAAGAGGAATTTAGAATAACCTAACTATTGGAAACCTTAACCGAATAATGGATACAGTACTTTCTATAAATGAACTGTTCCAATATACTAAAATGACCGAAACACACCTCTTGGCAAAAAGGAACATTCAGACAAGCATTCTTGCATACAGTTCTCCAATCCAGGAGGAAACAGCACCAAGTGAAGTTACAGAGTCAATAGCAGCTAGGGATAATTTACTAAAACTTCCAACCCGTTTGGGACCCTAAGCCCCTGGTAACTGTTACAGCTACAAGGAAAGCACTAGAAAGCCTGGTCTGTGCCAGCTGGCCATTGTTACTACGATTTATTAAAAACCTTAAAACGTCGTAAGTTATTTACTTGTGCCGTTTTCAGTCGGCAGTTTGGCCTTTAAGATCTCTTACTAAAAAAAGAGTAGAAAATAATCTTTCATTAAAAAAATGACAGCATTGTCACACACGTTAGATGCCTGCTCCCTTACTCAGTGGGCTTCCTCGTTTTACTGATCGCAAGATCACCTGAGAGGGGCAGCAACAGGTACAGAAGAAGTTACAATGATGTGCTTCATAACTTCTGAAACACGCCTGTCCATGGATCATCATATGGACATACAGGGAAGTGAACAATAGCCTAACACACACCATTTCATTATTTCTGAGCTACACAATTCCAGCACTTGATACACGAGGGAGCCAAAACCCAAGGCCAGGGAAAGATACAGTGGGACAGAGAGATTCACATTACAGACAGAACCAGGCAGTTAATTAACTGAAAATATGTTGTGGAAATATGGGGAAAAAGACAGGTCAGTGGGACTAACTGCAGAAGTGAGATCTTCGAGAGTAAAATGACAAGAATTGGAACGTTGAATAAAGGCATTGTCAGATCAGCTGAAATAGTTTGTTACATTAAATTCTGAATCTGCTTCACAGAACATCACAAATATCATAAACTGGGACAAGACGACAGCCAGCATGGAGAGCTGTGCAAACCATGCTAGTGTGTTGATCAGTAAACGGCGCTATCTGGAGAGTATTGCAAACTTTACTATCATATGCTAACTATACTCGCATCAGGTTTGTTGTTGTTGTGTGTGTGTGTCCTCATCAGAGACTGAGAGAGAGAGAGTGCGTGTGCGTGCGCAACAGGCGTGGTTGAATGCGAAACTCATTGTTTGAGAAGGAACGCACATGGAGGAAACTATTTTAAATACGAACGAACAACTGGCAGGCTTTTTGTTAATCAACAGAGAGAACGAGAGAAGTTTCATGGACAAATGAGTAAAGTGGTTGATAATGTTAAAATAAAGGCATTGACAGACACAATAGCAATATACATCAGCATGCACATGAATGACAGATAGATGGAAGTTTGGCGTGAGTTCGAATCAGATTTGTTTCGGCAGGTTTGAAGCCAGGAGCGTCAGCATCAGATTATTAACTTCATTAAGACTGTATTTCATAACTCAAGGTTCAAACAGCAGATGGAATAAACCAGTGAGACATGTCCTGGAGTGGTGAGTATTTCAAGTTAAAAATGGTCAGGGATTGGGGTCAAGAATGTGCTCATAGTCAAAGGGATCGCCCACAGTTGTGACCTGTCTGCTTCAGCCGCAGATATTGGCCACGGATGGGATGGAAACAGTGGAAGGAAGTGGAGTTTGTAACCAGAACAGTAGACAGTGACCTCCATGATCTTAATATTTAAATAACAAATAACAGTGCATTGTGGTTCTCCGCTGAAACTGAGTAGGTCATCATAGAGACCCATGAGTAACACTGCCACAGCAGAGAGGGAGACAGTAATTGAACACGTCCATTGATGGTCTGGAGAGTGAATATGTGGATTCAGAGTTTCAACAGGAAGAATAATAGTGCAAGAAGTGTAGACTACATGAAAAAAACAATAATAGTCATAAAATGTTTATAGAAAACAAAATCTGGACAGTGACACTTACCAGGAACATCAACGATAGGCAGGAAGGGATAATAAAAGGATTGAATAATGAGAAGAGCGTAATAGATCAGTGATGATAATGACAACCAATCAAATGCAGAAAGATTCCAAACATATTCCTGTCTATTGTTGGCATATTCCAGTCTAATGTTCTCAGATTCTGATCCATTGTTGGAACATTCTAGTCTAATGGTCTCAGATTCTGATCTCTCCTCTCCCTCTCTCTGGCTCTGCTGATCCCTGTCAGTGCTGTCGGTGATACTCCCGCTCATGTTATGGGCTAATACTTTGAACGGAGACCATTTATCATTAAAAGATGGAAACCCTCCACTGGGATAATTAGAATCCATGGAGATTGGCATTAATTGCGACCACTGAACAAATAGGCTCAGTAAACCAGTTCCATACATCACTTTTCATTTACTGGTTTTGGATGGAATGGATGATGGTTGCTCAGGAAGGACCATAAATCTTTCAATCATTAAAATCTTATTTTTCCTTGTATATGAGAGTATTACCAGAACACTGCAGGGGTCGAAATATGTACCACTTTGTTTATGAAAGGAGGCAGTTGTAAAATAATAGATAGGCTGCATAAAAAAGTCGGGTGGGCAAGTTTCTAGATACCTGAACACAAAGTACAGTACTTATTGACCAGTGTGAGGCTACTCCTGGTGTTAATGCCCTTTTGTCAAGTACTTTCAGAACCTTGAGACAGAGCATTGAGACTGCTGCTCAGGAACTGGCCGATGCAATTTTGTCCCTGTGGACCTCTTACAGAGGGATAAGAGAATGCCATTCAGCCCATAATAGCCTTTTGCTACTTGAAAGGTGGAGAGCGGGAATATTGGCACATTTTGCCAAAAGAATCATTTAAAACAAAGAGATGTGTCGCTGCAGCTGTATGAAGTGTTATTGAGATGGCACGTGGAGTACATTGTGTTGTTTGTGTTACTCGAACTGAGAAGGGAGGATCCTTCATTAGGTACAGTTTAACCGCTACTCGTAATCCACACGTTGCTGTGTCATTTGATGTCTCGGGTCTGTTACACAGGGGCAGGAGGAGGATATGAAGCCTCTCGAGTGCGTTACAGAGGAAAAAGAGGAAGCCATTAAACCTCTTGAAGCTATTTCAGAGTGCCGGGAGGAGGCCATTCAGCCTCTCGAACCTATTACAGAGGGGCAGGAAATGTTTATTTAACATTTGAAGTCTGTTACACATAAATATTAGTTTTAAACTAGTTATGGAATAGGAAAGACTTGATGGGAACATTAAAGTTCTAACTTTGAATATGGCCTCTGAAAGGCTGATTGCGATATGCTATTCACAGGTAAAGGGATGGTTGGAAAATGCAAGGCCATCAAAACTTGGATTCAGAGAGTCCAGAGCTAACGTGTTCCTATTAGTAAGATGGGCAAGGCCGGTGGGTGCAGGGAGTGCTGGATGGCTAGATGTTTTGATGCTCTGGTCAAGGTAATGAAGGAGGCATATGCCAGGTAAACAAAGCTGAGATCAAGTGAATCCCGAGAGGTGTATAAGGGCAGTAAGTGCATAGTCAATGGGGAATTCGGGCCAGAAAAAAAGTGAACATGAGATGGCTTTAAAAATAGGGTTAATAAGGCATTGAAGAAAATTTACACATATTTTATTGGCAAAAGATTAACTAGGGCTTACAGATCAGTAAGGCTACCTATGTATGGAACCACAGGAGATTGGAGGGATGCGAAATAAGTCTTTCTCCTCAGTATTTAATGTTTAGGAGGTTACAAGAGCGATAAAATGAAGAAATATATAGTGATACCTTGAAAGTGTCTATATTTCAAGAAGATGTTGGACATTTTAAAACGCATGAATGTGAACAAATCCCTGGGACCTGATCAATAGCTTGTGGGAAGCTAGGAAAGAGATTGCTCAGCCTTTTGCTGATATATTTGTATAATTGATTTCCACAGGTGAAGTGTCAAAATATTGGAGGGCTGCTAACGTGGTGTCATTATTTAAGAAAGTAAGAAAAAAAGGTAACTATAGATCGCTGAGCCTGACGTCAATGGTGACTAAATTGTTGGAGGGGATTTTGAGGAAAGAATATATATGCATTTGGAAATGTAAGGCTGAAGAGGGCTTTGTACATTGGACATCACGTCTCACTGACTCGGTGGAATTTTTTGAAGAAGTGATGAAGATGATTGATGAATGCAGGACAGTGACAGTTGTCTTTATGGAATTCAGAAAGAAAAACAAAATGGTATACATGGTAGACTGGTTAGCAAGGTTAGACTGCCTGGGATCCAGGGAGAGCTCGCCATTTAGATCCAAACTTTTCTAGAATATTGGAGATAGGGCGTGACAGTGGACATTTGTTCATTAGACTTGGAGACCTTTGACCAGTGGCGTGCCGCAAAGCGCAAAGTGGGTCCACTGCCTTGTGTCACTTATACAAATCATTTGCATTTGAGTACATGAAGAATGGTCAGTAAGTTTGCAGATAATTCCAAATTTGTTGGTGTAGACGACAGTGAAGAATGATCTCTCAGAATATAATGGGACTATGCTTAGTTTAACCGAGAAGTGGCAGATGGAGTTTATTTTAGTTCAATGTGAGGTGTTGTATTTTGGCAAGACACATCAAGGCAAGACATTTAGGTAGGGTCCAGTCAATCAATGAGAACTCCATTGAAATGATCGAATCCATGCCGTGAGGAAACAGGCTATTCAGCCCATTGAGGCCACACCGAACATCGAAACAGTATCCCACTGGACAAACCCGTACCCAATCCCTCTGAGCCTGCATTTTCCATGGTTAATCCACCTTGCCTACACATCCCTGGGTAGTATATGCAATTTAGCTTGGCCAATCTAACCTTATCTGTATGTCTTTATACTGTTGGAAGAAAACATAAAATCCGGAAGAAAATCATACAGACAGGGGAGAATGTGTAAACACCACACAGACAGTCATTCAAGGATGGAATTAACCAAAAATCGCTGTGCTCTGAAGCAGTAATACTAGTCACTGAGCCACTGTGTCACCTTGTGGTGCAGGCTCTACGTTCCTTTAAAGTGCCGTCACAGGTAGACAGCGCAGTGAAGAAGGCACTTGGTGATCTTCCCTTTAATTTTACGTGACATGACATGTTGCATCTGTACAGAACATTGTTTTGGCCACTTTTGTAATATTGCCTTTAATTCTGGTCTCCCTGCTGTCAGAAAGATGTTGTCAAACTTGATAGGGTTAGAGTTACAGGGAGAGTTTGACTAGGCTGGGACAATTTTCAAGTGTTGAGGCTGAGAGTTGACCTTAAAGACGTTTATAAGAGCATGAGTCAATGTCTTTTACACAGGATAAGCGAGTCCAAAATTAGAAGACAAAGGTTTAAGGTGAGAGGGTAAAGATTTAAATAGGGACACTTTCACACAGAGACTGCTGTGTGTATGGATTGAATAGCCAAAAGAGGTGATGGAGTCAGGTACAGTTACACCATTTAATGAAAACATGCATGGGGAGTGATTAGAGGGATATAGACAAACTGCTGGCAAGGAGGGGGGAGAGATTTATTTAGGATATTTGGTCGTCATGGACGATCAGACAGAAAGGTCTTTTTCCGTGCTGTACATCTCTGAGACTATTTCCTCTTGAGTGTATAACACTCAAGGAAGATGCTATTCAGTTCTGAATTCTGTGAGTCAACTTGTTTGCTCAATTGCTGAGAGTAAAATACAAAAATACATCATTCAGATTTTCATTGTGTTTTGCAGAAACAGGAGAAAGGCTTTTAATCTAGAGAAGCTGTAAGGAATGTGAAGAGGCCAATCAGTCCCTCAATACCATTTCACAGGAGCAGCAGGTAAACGCAGAGCTATTGGAGCCTGTTAGTCAGTAGCCGGGGGAGGACAGCTACTTTTGCAAACCTTGGATCAGGAGGCAGTCGTTCGGCTACCCAAGATTGGGACACAGGAACAGGACTGAAAAATGTGTTGCTGGAAAAGCGCAGCAGGTCAGGCAGCATCCAAGGAGCAGGAAAATCGACGTTTCGGGCATAAGCCCTTCTTCAGGAAGGGCCCGAAACAACGATTCTCCTTCTCCTTGGATACTGCCTGACCTACTGCGCTTTTCCAGCAACACAATTTTCAATACTTATCTCCAGTATCTGCAGTCCTCACATTCTCCTACACAGGAACAGGAGGCAGTTATTCAACTGCTTGATATTGGGGCACAGGGACAGGAGGGAGTCACTCAGTGCTGGAAAATGGGGCACAGAGAAATTTGGAGGTTAGTGAGGTCTCAGGATCCTGTTACACAAGGACAGCAGGTGGTGATCCACTCCCGACCAGGATGGGACACTAGGAAAGAGGGGGGAGTTTGCTTGGAACAAGCAGAAATGTATGAAAAAAATGCATTAGTGGTCCATTCAGTCCTGCCCCAACATTCACTAAGACTACGACTGATCTGATGGTGATTCCATCTTCTATTTTACGGAGGCTGTCCTCTCTGCAGCCTCTGCTCCTTTGTTGGTCATGTTGCAGACCCTGATGCTGTAACAACAGTTACCATGACTCATCCAGAGGGATGGGTGAAACCGAATGAATCAGAATTTGAAGGGTCCAATAACAAGAATTAAAATACAAAATAAAGGCATTGCCAGCTGTTTATTACTCTCACATTCGCATCCAACTCTCATAACCAGCCCATCCATTACATATTCAGAATGGAGCACTGTGTAGATCCGGCTAGTGCACAGCTGTATGCAACCCAGCTATGTACAGAGTGAAACTCTGTGCAGCCCACACCAATGCTTGATCTATAATCCTGGGCTAAATGTCCAGTGTGGGGAGTTGTGCAGTCCGCATTGGTTCATTCATATATAACCCCAGGCTGTTTCATTTTTCGGTAACACTGTATTAGATCACTGCCCAGTGTGGAAAAAACATGTAACCAATGCTGGAAGTGACAGGATGTGCAACTCCCATCCATTTACAGCTCCATATCTCCACTGTACCTTGACAAGGGATGCTGCGAATGTGAAAGTCACTGCGAGGAAGAGATGTAAATGGAAACAATTTACATACCAATAGTTCTGATTAAGGCGAGTATCCCTCTAGTATTTAAATATGGAATAACTTAGATAATATCCAAGGAGTCTTTGTGAATGGTGCAAACAAGTAAGGGTGGTGGTGGTAATGTTATAGTGGTTGCACTGTAAGCCTACAAATAATCAATGGGAATTAGAGGAACAAATATGCAGGGAGACTGGCGAGAATTGCAGGATCATTAGGGTTTTCATAATAGGTGATTTTAATTATCCTAACACAGATTGGGACTTCCAGAGGGTTAAGAACTTAGATGCAACGGAATTTGTTTAGTGTATTCAGGAAAGCTTCCGCAAGCAGCATGTAGAGGGTCCTACTGGAGAAGGGACAAACTCGACCTACTGTTGGTAAATAGGGTAGGATAGGTGACGGAGATAAAGTGGGGGAGCATTTTGGGAAAATTGACTAGAGCTGTATTAATTTTAAAATAGTTCTGTTAGGGACAAAATTGGTCCACAGATTCAAGTTCTAAATTGGGACAAGGCATATTTTGCAGGAATTAGTCAAGGGATTGCAGGGGTTGATTGAAGTAGTTTGTTTCCAGGTAAAAGGATCCCAGGCAACTGGGAGGGCTTCAAAAGTGAGATAGCTCGAGTTCAAGGTCTATATGTTCCTGTGAGGGTGAAGGGAAAGTGAGGCTGGAAGAGAAAACCCTGGATGACAAGAGATATTTAGGCTCTGACCAACAAAGAAAGGGAACGTCGCTCAGGTACAGGTAGCTGGGAACAAGAGAATTCCTGGAGGTACACAGGGGATACAGGAGTTTACTGAAGAAGGAAATCAGCAGGGCGAAAGTTGGGTATGAGATAGACTTGGCTGAGCAGATTAGGGTGAATCCAAATTCAGTATCGGAAAGAAAAAGAACAACTAGAGAGAGAATAGGACGTCTTAAAATCCAAAATAGGTATGCATGTGTAAAACCTCAAGAGATGGGTGAGGTCCTCAATTTCCCCTCTGTGGTTATCATGAAGAAAGACATGAAGACCTGTGGCCTTTGGGAGGTTAATTGTCATATCTTGGTATAGTCCATATCACGGTAGAGGTGCTGTTGGACATATTAGAATGCATAAAGTTAGATAAATCTCTTGGTCCTGACCAGATATATCTAAGAGCACTGCAAGAACCGAGAGATGACAGATCAGCGGCCAAGGTCCCAGAACACTGGCAGTAGCAAATGTTGTGCCCTTATTCAGAAGGGCTGCAAAGAAAAGCCTGGGAAATATAGACCAGTCAGCTTCACACCTGTTTCCGGAAACCACTTGAGAAGGTTCGGAGATATAAGATATGCATGCATTTGGAAAGACAGAGTTTGACTCGGAACAGTCAGCATAGCTTTGTGCATGGAAGATCATGCCTTACAAATTTTGATAGAGTGTTTTGAGGAAGTGACCAGGAAGTTTGACGAGGGCAGGGTGGTGGACATAATCTATAATGATTTCAGTAAGGCCTTTGATACGTTTCCACATGGTAGGCTGCTCTAAGACGTTAGATCGCATGGACTCCAATGTAAACTGGCAAATTGGCGACACAATTGGCTTGACGTTAAGAAGCAAATGGCTATAGTGGAGGTATGCTTATTGGACTGGAGGCCTGTGACTAGTGGAATGCCTCAGGGGTCGGTATTGGGCCTATTGCTGTTTGTTATCTATATCAATGATTTGGACCAGAGTGCACAACTCAAGGTTAGTAAGTTTGCAGATGACACTAAAATAGGAGGCATCGTTGACAGTGAGGAACGTTATCAGACATTGCAGCAGCACCTTGATCATCTGGGCTGAGAAATAGCAAATGGAGTTTAATATAGATAAGTGTGACGTCTTGCATTTTGGAAAGTCAAATCCAGGTAGGAGTTTAATGATGTATGATGTATGTCTTAAGGAGTGCAGTGGAACAAAAGGACGTTGGAGATCAGGTTCACGGTTGTCTGAAAATTGAGTCACAGATACACAGGACAGTAAAGAAGGCTGTTGGCACACTGGCCTTCATCAGGGCATTGAGTGTCGAAGTTGGGACATTATGTTGCAGTTGTACAGGATGTTGTTATGGCTGCAGTTGGAGTATTGTGTTCAGTTTGTTCACCTTGCTCTAGAAAGGATATTATTGAACTAGAAAGAGAGTAGAATAAATTTACAAAGATGTTTCCTGAGTTAAAGGCTCTAAGTTATAGGGAGATGTTGGATAGTTTTGAACTTATTTCTTTACAGCGTAGGAAACTGAGGGGATTCTTATAGAAGTGCAACTTTTATCAAATCATGAGAGGGGTGCATGAGTTGAATACTTCAATTTTTTTCCGAAATTTGGGGAATCGAGGACAAGAGGACATCCGTTAATGTTTGGAAAGGAAAAGAAAATAAACAAGGGAACCTGAGGGGCAACCGTTTCACACAGAGGGTGGTAAGCATATGAACTGAGCTGCCAATGGAAGTGATCAGGTGGGTACAATAACAACATTGAAAAGGCATTTGGACAAATACAGAGATAGGAAAGGATTAGAGGGATACAAAACAAGGGCAGGGAAATGGGAAGAGTGTGGATTGACATTTTGGTTGGCATGGACCAGCTGGGCCAAATGGTCAATCATACTGGCAGTCTCGTGTAATATGACTATTAATGAGTGTTTTGGAGTGGAGGCAGAGGGGGGAGACGTCATGGAAGGATATGTTCACAGGTTGCAGAATGCTGAAATGAAGACATTTCTATAGTATCATGCAACATGGATCAGTATGATGAAGAATTATGAGTGAAAGGGATATCGCTGTGAGTTCAGGCGATGGAGAGTTTTGGATGAGCATTTGTTCTGCAGCTTTGTAACTGGGGATGAGGACAGCAGAGTCTTCGCCTCCTTGGGCTGAATCTAACAAAAAAAACTGTCTCAGTGACATTTTCATTGAGTGTGACAGGGGGGTTGTCTGCACGAGGCCGAGCTAGTTTCCTGGTGCTATCTTACCAAACTCACCTCATTAACTAACCACCCCGCCCAATGGTGTCCCTCTCATTCAATGCCAGCCCGATTCTCCAACCTATCATGACTGAAGGCACTCACCATCGCCGGTATGCCCCTAGATATTCTGTGATCCCTGGCACTGGTGCCATCTCTAAAAGGCCAATGGGTACACGATTGCGCTTTGTCAGTTCAGATCTGCCCTGCACAGTTTACTCCGAGCATGGTAGCTAAGGGGAAATTACACCACGGTTTGTCGACAGGGGCACGAAGGTCCTGGTGAATGGGCTAGTACAGAGGGGGACCATTCTCTTCCCAGAGGGATAACACCACCAGATGCACCGAGCATGGTCTGAGCTCTTCACCCAGCTCAATGCAGAACCTGCAGTCTGAGGAAATGTCCAGCAAATAGGACAAGCATCAGTAACCTTGCCTGCTCTGTCAGGGTAAGGGTCATCGTATTCTCTCTGCTCCCTCACACTCACTGTATATCTGATATAGCACCGGCCCCTGAACAAGGCTCATGCTCCACCACTCTCACTACTGCATACATCACCTTCCCTCTCTTGCCTTTCTAATGCCCCCCACACAGTTATAAAATATTCTGGAGAATGCCAATTTAGGAATGTTCCAACTTATTCCCACTTACAGAAAGATGGCTGTGCCCCAGTGTATAACACGTGAAAGGATGGAGTAGAGATGTACGTTTTTCAAATCACACATAATTAAAATCTATCATGAGGCCATTCAGTACATAAAATATACTGCAACATTCAATACGTTCTGGAGTGATC
Organism: Chiloscyllium plagiosum; assembly: GCF_037043375.1. Taxonomy (NCBI): domain Eukaryota; kingdom Metazoa; phylum Chordata; class Chondrichthyes; order Orectolobiformes; family Hemiscylliidae; genus Chiloscyllium; species Chiloscyllium plagiosum. The sequence goes on from NW_028270152.1 coordinate 90,882,855, forward strand.
TCATGGTTTTCTCAGCTCCATGTTACAGGAACTTTGAGTCATTCAACTCCAGGTTCTTGTTATCGAGCAGACGATTCTCAGGCACTTTTTACCCCGGGTTTCTTCTAGCATGCCTTCAGAAGGCATTTCCCATGGGGATGGACTCTCCTAAAAATATATTTCATCTGCTTTATAAATTCATGCAACAGTCAGCATGCTTTCCACAGACCAATCAAAAACATGTACTTATTTTATGGTTATCGATATCCAATCACAATTAGTCATCCTGGTTATTTCACTTGTCTCACCTTTTTGCATTCAGCCAAAGATAGCTTCAGAAAACTTGACTAATTATAAAATACAACTTCTAGCAGAGAACATTTTTATCCTCAGCCGCTATCATGACGATTATCTCAAATATACCTTTTACCTTGTCATGAAAGTTTCTCTTGCCCTTTGTCTGTGATTGATTCTGTGTGAAACAGTTACACAGTCTCCCACTCATTTGGCTGGTTGGTTGGTTTCTGATGCAGAGGGATGACACCAGCACAGGTTCAATTCCCCACACTGACAGAGACTACCATGAAGGGGACGGTGTCTCAACCTCACCCCATCACCCGAAGTGCGGTGACCCTCAGGATAAACCACCATGAGTGGTCTCTCTGATTAGACTCTATTCTATCAAAGTTAGCATTTTAATTTTTTAACAAATTATTTTTATTGAAAAAGAGTTTTTTATTATTGTATTAAACAAATAACAAAACAACTCAAATAACTGAACAAAATTACACCCAATTGCATGTACATATAAAACAAGTTAAAGTGTCTAAACAGACAGAAGAAAAAAAATAAACAATAAACAATAAATAAATAATACGGTTCAGCGTTACAAAGCGATAGTTCTCATTCTTCGAGAGCATTGCACATTCATATGTTCATAATTGTTCATAATAGATTCATTAGACAATATCGCCATGGCTATATAAAAGCCCTTTTTAGAGTGGCAGATAAGCCTGTATCGTGGTAATCCAAAAAGGGCTGCCATATCTTATATAAATCTCTGCTTTTTGGTGCACCATACTGGTGAGAAAGTCCAAAGGGATATTCTCCATGATGAGCTTCCAAGGACCCAACAGACACCGGGGGGTTTTCAGACATCCAACATGACAGAATATTTTTCCTAGAACAGGAAATATGGGGGAGATAATAAACGAGTATGTTGCATCAGTATTTACTGTGGATGATATAAAATGTCGGGAAATAGATGGTGACACCTTGCAAAATGTCCATATTACAGAGGAGGAAGTGCTGGATATCTTGAAACGGGTCCCCAGGACCTGATCATGTGTACCTTAGAACTCTGTGGGAAGCTCGAGAAGAGATTGCTGGGCCTCTTGCAGAGATATTCGTAATGTGGATAGTCAGTAGTGAGATGCCGGAAGACTGGAGGTTGGATAACGTGGTGCCATTGTTTAAGAAGGGTGGTAAGGACACGCCAGGGAACTATAGACCAGTGAGCCTGACGTTGGTGGTGTGCAAGTTGTTGGAGGGAATCCTGCGGGACAGGATGTGCATGTATTTGGAAAGGCAAGGACTGATTAGAGATAGTCAACATGGCTTTGTGCGTGAGAAGTCATGTCTCACAAAATGGATTGAGTTTTTTGAGTAGTAACAAAGAGGACTGATGAGGGCAAAGGTGTAGATGTGATCTATATGGACTTCAGTAAGGCTTTTGATAAGGTTCCCCATGGGAGACTTCTAGCGAGGTTAGATCTCATGGAATACAGGGAGAACTGACCATTTGGATACAGAACTGGCTCAAAGGTAAAAGACAGAGTGTATTGGTGGAAGGTTGTTTTTCAGACTGGAGGCCTGTGACCAGTGCAGTGCCACAAGGATCGGTGCTGGATTCACTACTTTTTGTTATTGACATAAATGATTTCGATGCGAGCATAAGAGGTACAGTTAGTAAATTTGCAGATGACACCAAAATTGGAGGTGTAGTGGACAGCGAGGAGGGTCACCTCAGATTACAACGGGATCTTGACCAAATGGTCAATGGGCTGAGAAGTGGCAGATGGATGTTAATTCACATAAATGCGAGGTGCTGCATTTTGGGAAAGCAAATCTTAGCAGGACTTCTACATTTAATGGTAAGGTGCTGAACAAAGAGACCTTGGAGTGTAGGTTCATAGCTCTTTGGAACTGGAGTCGCAGGTAGCTAGGATAGTGAAGAAGGCGTTGGTATGCTTTCCTTTATTGGTCCGAGTATTGAGTACAGGAGTTGGAAGATCATGTTGCGGCTGTACAGGATATTGGTTAGGCCACTGTTGTAATATTGCATGCAATTCTGGTCTCCTTCCTATCGGAAATATGTTGTGAAACTTGAAGGAGTTCAGAAAAGATTTACAAGGATGTTGCCAGGGTTCGAGGATTTGAGCTATAGAGAGAAGCTGAACAGGCTGAGGCTATTTTCCCTGGAGTATCAGAGGCTGAGGGGTGACATTATAGAGGTTTACAAACTTATGATGGGCATGGAGAGCGTAATTAGGTAAAGTCTTTTCTCTGGGGTTGGGAAGTTCAGAACATGAGGGCATAGGTTAAGGGTGAGAGGGGAAAGATATAAAACACACCTAAGTGGCAACTATTTCACACAGAGGGTGGTACGTTTATGGAATGAGCTGCCAGGTGAAGTGGGGGAGGCTGATACAAGTGCAACATTTAAGAGGCATTTGCGTGGGTAAATGAATAGGAAGGGTTTGGAGGGTTATGGGACGGGTGCTGGCAGTTGGGACTAGATTGGTTTGGGATATGCGGTCGTTATGGATGGGTTGGAGCAGTAGCTGAGTTTATTCGAATCCGGAAGGCTACAGCTAAGGTAAGACTTTTTGTTTTAAAATTACTTACTGGTAGCGGGCAGCGGTGTTTTATTTTCTCTTCACAGAAAGAGCGGGAACCGCGGGGGAACTGACGACCACCAGAGGGGCAGCCGGGAAGGAAAGCAGTGAGTATATAAATCAGGAAGGCGGCTGAACCTGAGACTCTAAAATTGTAGTGTCTCCCACACGCCCTCCTCCTCTAACCCCCTTATTAAGTACTCTGTTTTTTTTTAAGGTAAGGATTTCCTATTTCTTTATCAGTGTCTGGTTAAAAAAATACTTTTTTGTTTATCTATTTATTGGTTTTAAGAAAAAGACTAGCAGAGAGGTAACAGAAAGTATTTTAACTCAAACCTGTACAAAGTAGTAAAGTAATTAACTAAGCAGAGATGGCTGGGCAGGTGATGTGATGTAGCTGTATGATGTGGGAGCTGGCTGATCCCATTGTGAATGGCAGTGACCACATCTGCAGCAAGTGTTGGTTGTTGGAAGAATTCTGGATAAGAGTCGATGATCTGGAATCTGAGCTTCAAACACTGCAGCACATTCGGGAGGGGGAGAGTTACCTGGACACTTTGTTTCAGGAGGCAGTCACACCTGGGAGATTAAGTAATTCACATTCAGTTCGTGATAAGGGACATCATAATGTGACTCTAAGTGAGGCGGGTAGGGGGAACCTGAGTTCAGGAGTGCAGGAGCCTCAGCCCTTGACCTTGTCCAACAGGTATGAAATTGTTTCTCCCTGTACGGATGAGGAGAAGGAATCTGGACAGGATGAGCCAGCTGACCACGGCACCATGGTGCAGAAGGCCATTCAAGATGGGGGAGCAAAAAGACAAGTAGTTGTTATAAGGGATTCTATAATTAGGAGGACAGATAGTATCCTTTGCAAGCCGGATCAGGAGTCTCGCATGTGTGTTGCCTACCCTGTGCCAGGGTTCGGGACATCTCCGAACGGCTTGAAAGGATATTGGAGCGGGAGGGGGAGGATCCAGTTGTTGTGGTCCACATTTTGACTAACAACATAGGCAAAGCTAGGGTGGAGGACCTGTTTGGGAATTATCGAGCACTAGGAAGGAAATTGAAGTACAGGTCCTCAAGGGTCATAATCTCCGAATTACTGCCCGAGCCACGTGCCAATTGGCATAGGAATAAGAAAATTAGGGAAGTAAACACGTGGCTAAGGGATTGGTGTGGGAAAGAGAGATTCCATTTCATGGGGCATTGGCATCAGTTTTAGAACCGGGGGGATCTGTACGTTGGGACGGTCTCCACCTGAACCGAGCAGGTACCAATGTTCGAGCGAAGAGGATAAATAGTGTGGTCAGTAGGACTTTAAACTGCTGAGCTGGGGAGAAAGGAAAGTGAAAGCGACAGGGAGTATGGAGTTAATTGGAAAGATAAGCGGCAGGATAGCCTATGTGCAGGCGGATTTAAACTTGAGACCGAATGGGAATGCAGCAAAAAGGAAGGATAACTTAGGACATCTTATGACTTCCAATATCTCTAATGGTAAGAAAGTTAGCATTAAGGCACTTTACATGAATGTTCGTAGCATTCGTAACAAAGCAGACGAACTAATGGCACAGATCATCGTGAATGATTATGATGTGGTAGGCATCACAGAGACGTGGTTTCAGGGGGATCAGGACTGGCAGTTAAACATCCAAAGGGTTTCAACTTATCGAAAAGACAGGGAGGTGGGCAGAGGGGGCGGGGTGCCCTTGTTAGTTAAGAACAAATTTAAATCTATGGCACTAAATGACATAGCGTCGGATGATGTGGAGTCTGTGTGGGTGGAATTGAGGAACCACAAACGCAAACAAACCATAGTGGGAGTTATGTACAAACCTGCTAACAGTGGTCAGGACCAGGGACGCAACTTGTACTGGGAAATAGAGAAGGCATGTCAGAAAGGCAAGGTCACAGTGATCATGGGAAACTTCAATATGCAGGTGAACAGGGTAAATAAATAATGTTGCCAGTGGATCCAAAGAAAGAGAATTCATGGAATGCTTACAGGATGGCTTTTTGGAACAGCTTGTCATGGAGCCCACAAGGGAGCAGGCTATTCTGGACCTAGTGCTATGTAATGAACCAGACTTTATAAAAAATCTTAAAGTAACGGAACACATAGGAAGCAGCGTTCATAATATGGTAGTGTTCAATCCGCAGTTTGAAAGAGAGAAGGCAAAATCGGATGTAATGGTGTTACAGTTAAATAAAGGTAATTATGAGGGCATGAGAGAGGAATTGACGAAAATAGACTGGAAGCAGAGCCTAGCAGGGAAGACAGTAGAGCAAAAATGGCAGGAGTTTGTGGGTAAAATTGAGGACACTTTACAAAGGTTCACCCCAAGAAGAGAAAGATTATCCGGGGAGAGGTTAGACAGCCATGGCTGACAAAGGATTCAGGAAATCTATCAAAGAAAAAGAGAGAGCCTATATTGTTGCCAAGAGCACTGGGAAATCAGAAGATTGGGAAGGTTACAAAACCAAACAGAGGATAAAAAAGAGAGAAATAAGGAAGGAGAGGGTCAATTATGAAGGTAAGCTAGCCAGTAATATTAGAAATGATAGTAAAAGTTTCTTTCAATACACAAGAATCAAACGACAGGCAAGAGTAGACATTGGGCCACTTCAAACTGATGATGTAAGCCTCGTGATGGGAGAAAAGGAAATATCAGGATAACTTAATAAGTACTTTGTATCAATCTTCACAATGGAAGACATGAGTAATAACCCAACAATAAAAGGGAGTCAGGGAGGCTAAGTTGAGTATGGTTGTCATTACAAAAGAGATAGTGCTAGAAAAGCTAAAAGGTCATAAAATTGAAAAATCTCCTGGCCCTGATGGGCTACATCCTAGAGTTCAGAGGGAGGTGGCTGAGGAAATAGCGGAGCATTGGTTGAGATCTTTCAAAAGTCACTGGAGTCAGGGAAAGTCCCGGATGATTGGAAGATCGCTGTTGTAACCTCCTTGTTCAAGAAAGGATCAAGACAAAAGATAGAAAGTTATAGACCAATTAGCCTAACCTCGGTTGTTGGTAAAATTATAGAATCCATCATTAAGGATGAGGTTTCTAAATTTTTGGAAGAGCAGGGTCGGATTAGAACAAGTCAACATGGATTTAGTAAGGGGAGGTCATGCCTGGCAAACCTGTTGGAATTCTTTGAAGAGGTGACAAGTAGGTTATACCAGGGAAACCCTGTGGATGTGGTCTACCTAGACTTCCAAAAGGCCTTTGATAAGGTGCCACAGGGGAGGATGCTGAGCAAGGTGAGGGCCCATGATGTTCGAGGTGAGCTACTGGTATGGATTGAGGATTGGCTGTCTGACAGAAGGCAGAGAGTTGGGATAAAAGGTTCTTTTTCGGAATTGCAGCCGGTGACAAGCGGTGTCCCGCAGGGTTCAGTTTTGGGGCAGCAGCGGTTCACATTATATATTAATGATCTGGATGAAGGGACTGGGGGCATTATAGCGACGTTTGCCGACGATACAAAGTTAGGCAGGTAGTACTGAGGAAGTGCGGAGGCTGCAGAAGGAACTAGACAGTTTGGAAGAGTGGTCCAGGAAATGGTTGATGGAATTCAATGTGAGCAAATGCGAGGTCTTGCACTTTGGAAAAAAGAATGCAAGCATGGACTACTTTCTAAACGGTGAGGAAATTCGTAAAGCCAAAGTACAGAGAGATCTGGGAGTGCTAGTTGAGGTTCTCTAAAGGTAAACATGCAGGTTGAGTCCGTGATTAAAAAAGCGAATGCAATCTTGTCATTTATCTCAAGAGGGTTGGAATATAAAAGCACTGTTGTGCTTCTGAGACTTTATAAATCTCTGGTTAGGCCCCATTTGGAGTACTGTGTCCAGTTGTGGTCCCCTCACCTCAGGAAGGACATAATGGCACTGGAGCGTGTCCAGCGGAGATTCACAGGGATGATCCCTGGAATGGTAGGTCTAACTTATGAGGAACGTCTGAGGATCCTGGGATTGTATTCATTGGAGTTTAGAAGATTAAGGGGAGATCTAATAGAAACTTACAAGGTAATACATGGTTTGGAGAGGGTGGACGCTAGGAAATTGTTTCCGTTAGGCGAAGAGACTAGGACCTGTTGACACAGCCTTAGAATTAGAGGGGGTAAATTCAGAACAGAAATGCGGAGACATTTCTTCAGCCAGAGAGTAGTGGGCCTGTGGAATTCATTGCCACAGAGTGCAGTGGAGGCTGGGACGCTAAATATCTTCAAGGCAGAAATTGATAAATTCTTGATGTCACAAGGAATTAAGGGCTACGGGGAGAATGCGGGTACGTGGAGTTGAAATGCCCATCAGCCATGATTGAATGGCGGAGTGGACTCGATGGGCCGAATGGCCTTACTTCCGCTCCTATTTCTTATGGTCTTATTAATATCTGTTTTTTGGTGCACCATGCTGGTGAGAAAGTCCAAAGGGATATTTTCCATGCGAAGCTTACAAAGACACAACAGCCCCGAAGAGTTTTCAGACATCCAACACAACAGAATATTTTTCCTTGCACAGAAAGTAAGGATATTTTTTTTTCCCATGTGCATCTGCGTAAGATACTCTGGGCACGTGCAGGAAAAGAGAAACCGGGTCCATCTCCAATTTTTATCCCCAAGACCCACTCTACCACACCTAATGCAGAGCTCCAATACATACGAAGCCTGCAGCAGGACCACATGCAATGAGTAAGAATGCCTGTACTCATTCTGCATTTAGGACATGCTGAAGATAAACCCAAATTGAATTTTGAGAGAAAATCTGGTGTCAGATATACCCTATGAAGAATTTTCAACTGCATGAAATGGGACCTATTACAGATCAAAATCCTTCGAGCATTTTCACAAATATCCTCCCATGTTTCCGAAGAGATCTAAACCCCCAACTCTGTCGCACAGACGTCACGAAGCTGCACAGTCTTGTCTGAGGGGACACTACCCAACTATTGATAAAGGGTGTTGACAGAGAGTGGATTCTTAGCAGAAAGAAGCCACTTCTCTGTATCGGATCTATAAGTGTCTGTTAAAAGTTTTTTTAAATCAAATCTCTAATCTGGAAAAAAAGAGAAGAAGTCTCGAGAGGGAGTACATACGTACGAGTTATTTGACCAAATTATATCATTGTTTCTCCCTCAAGTAACACGTGGTGGCTCAGTAGTTTGCATTGCTGACTCACAGCACCAGAGTTCGGTTCCAGCCTTGGGTGACAGGCTGTGTGGAGTTAATATATTCTCAACTGTGTCTGCGTAAGTTTCCTTCCCACAGTCACAAAGATGTGCAGGTTAGATGAATTGGCCATTGCTAAATCGCTCATAGTGTTCCAGGATCTGTACGTTGGGGCATTAGTCAGGGTAAATATAGGATGCTAGGGGAAATGGGTCTAGGAGGGTTTCTCTTCAGACGGTCGAAGTGGACTTGCTAGGCCCAAGGGCTTGCATCCACACTGTAGGGATTCGACTAATTCTAAATCACCCAAGCAAGGTACCCCCCTCGCTGCCGACATATTAAAACTGGAACCCATCATCCTCGGTTGACAACCTGGTAGACCAATTATAGGAGTAAGATACATGGTTTTGGCTGTATTGACCTCGATCTGACGCATTGTCCTTCAAGTTTTAACAGTATTGTTCATCATCAGTTTATAACAATACTGCATAAACGTTGTCATTTTACCTAAGAACAACAGACTAATAAGGGTTCACTTTGTCTGAGAGGGCTCAATTGATGCCGAGACCTCAGCGGCCCAGGCACTCACATACGATGAAAAAAAAAAAATTGATTGCTTTTAATCGGGGAGATCTATTCCCCACAATCTGTGGTGCAGTTGCAATTTTGTTAGCTTGATAAAGAATCGTTTATGGTGCCAATTAAAAAAGCTAAACCAGCTTTTTTTTTTCTAATAAACCTCTTAGATTACTTACAGCGTGGAAACAGGCCCTTCGGCCAAACAAGTCCACTCCAACCCACACCCCGAGATTTATCATTTCACCTAACACGACAGCCAATTTAGCATGGCCCATTCACTGTACATTCTTGGAGGAAACCGGAGCACCTGGAGAATGTGCAAACTCTACGCAGTCAGTCGCCTGAGGTGGGAACAGAACCGGGGTCACTGCGGCTGTGAGGCAGCAGTACTAACCACTGTGCCACCGTGCCGCCCACATGCCTTACCTGTCTGGGAAACATCAAAAAAAGCATTCACTTGGGTGTAGGAAATGAAGAAGGACATTCATTTTAATAACAGCTATCCGACCTAGCCAGCATATTGGAAATGCCTCCCATCTTTGAAGGTCTTGTTTAATTTTGTCAAACAAATGGACACAGCTCACGTTAAATAAATGATCAAAGACAGATGCAATGAATATAGTGAAATAGGGAAACCATCTCAGTGACCATTTAAAAGGAAACCAGGATTTGCCCTCAGTATTAATATTTCCCTAAGAACTCCCATAGGCATGGCCTCCAACTTTGCAAAATTAATCTTATCTCCCGAAAAAGCAACAAGTGAATTAATGCATTGCATCACATGAACTACCGAAATTGCGGGATTTGACAAAAAACATAACACCCTCATCTGCATACAATGTAATCTTACCTGACTTCTATTCAACTTCTGGGGCAGATATATTGGCATCCCTACGGATGGCCTCCACCAGTGTCTAAATCACCAACATAAACACCAATGGCGAAAGGTGTCAACCTTGTCAACTGCCTGGAGAAATGTTAATATTACTGGTGGCAACACCATTAGTGAGAACCGCAGCCAGAGGATCACGGTAAAGGATCCCCACCCACTTGATAAAACCTTTGCATAGACCAAACCGTTCTAATGTACAGAAGAGAACCGACCAGCCAACCCAATCAAATGCCTTCTCTCATCTAAAGAGATCAATAATCCCTGGACAGATTGATGTTGACACTCTTGGATCATATTGAGTAACCACTTGACATTGTAGGAAGATCTGCGTCCCTTTATAAAGAATGTTGCGTTCTCTTTGGCAACGGGAGGCAGCAAAGTTTCTAACCTTAATGTACGGGTTTCAGACGGGATTTTGAAACCAACATTTAAAAGTGACATTGGCGTGTAAGAAGCACAATCCTCCAGGGTGTTTTATTCTTAAGCATCAGGGAGATATGAGCCTCTCTTAAGGATGGAGGGAGGGGTTCTTGACTGTATGAGTGACAGAACACGTTAAACATCAGCCCTGACAATAGGTTTATAAATTATGTATAAAATTCACTAGGAAATCCATCAGGAACGTGCGCCTTTACATTCTGAAGCTGCTTCACACCCTCCTGCGCTGACAATGGTGCATTAAGACACAATACCTATTCAGGGGTTACTCCTGGATGACCCAGGTTCTTAAAAATGACTCCATCTTAATCCATCTCTCCTCACAATGTTCAGTCTGAAATAATTCGGACAAAAATCTCGGACAAGAGGCATTAATCTTTTTGGAATTGAAGGTAAGAATCCCAGTACCTTCCCTAATTGAGGTAATGGCTTGAGGGGGCGCTCGTTTGCATGGCAAGTTAGGCTAAATACTTGCCTGGCTTATCAAGACGTTCAAACAGCCTTTGTTTTGCAAAAGTGAGTTCCTTCTTGGTTGTCTGTGTGAGTGTGGAATTCATTGTAGACCGAAGCGTGTTGATCCTCTGCAGCTTAATAACTGGGAATCTATCACAGTATGCCCTCTCAGCCGTGTTTCAAACAAACATTGCTGCGCCCCCTTCTACCGCTTCCTGAGGAATAATGATTCACTTGGCATCAGCGTTAGCAGTTTCCTATAGAATGGATGGGTTACTGATTGAATCTGAATTAATGGCTAAGAAAAATCTGAAATCATTACAGAAATATTCAATGAACTAACTAGCCTGAAGAAAAAGGGGATCCGTTCGCCAGCATCTCGAAACTATTATACTGCTTCATGGTCAGAAATGGTAATTTTCCCAATTGTGCAGGATGCCACCGACTCTAAGATTGTTGCAGGGATGTGGAAGAGATCAACCTTCGTGTGCCATTTCTGCGGGTTAAAGAATAAAATAAAATCCCTACTTGTGAGGTAGATCTGCCTCCAGACATCCACCAGCTCTTGTTCTGCACAAGTATCAAGTAATTGCTTACATTAAAACGAGGGTATTGGTGGACCTTTGGACATTCTGTTCACTGTGGGGTCCATTAGACAGTTGGAAACTTCTACACTAATGCGCCACGAGGCAAGATAACTTAATTTGGAAAATGCATCTACCACGGTATTAAGAGGGTGCGCCGGGAAGCAATAGCCATTCAAAATACTGTATTCTTTCCCATAGTTCAAGGGTTTGGGGATTATGATCCTCCTGTGAATGTCTAATATAATCTAATAATTTAACTGGAAGATTCTTCCTATCCATTATGGATTCTCCCCTACTCCTACTATTAATTAAACGAGAGATAAACCCGATCAAATCCGCCCTGCTGTAATGTTAAATGCTCCTTGTCATCTAGGTGCATCTTCTGCAATAGGACAACATCCACCCTCTCCCTTCGAAGACTAGAAATTACATTTTTCTTCTTGACTGGACGATGGCTCCGCTTATTGTTCCAGGTACACCATTTAAGCACATCATTATCCATCACACACTGTAGCAACATTTGAGCTCGAGAGAGGAAGAACTCGAATTACACATCACTGATCATGGATGAAAAAAGACTCATAGAGCTTAGAAACAACACAAACGAAGACTACTGCATCTATCAAGCGCTCAAAACTTTCCAAACCTAAACACATAAAAAAATCAAAAAACGAAACAAAATCCAAAGTGCCAATGACATTTCATAGGAATTTATCCCACGCCCGCCCAGTGGGGACGGTTACTTATCCCAAAACTTTATCTTCTGCCCGCTACCAAAATGACATCCAGGGCAATTAACAACAAAAATCGGGGTTCAACTGCCCTTTGGTCGGTATTTAGTCATCACAAGTACGTTTGTAACCCGCTTCCGCTTGAGCCGCACCCCAGACACAAGCCAGGAAAGAGAAAAAGTGTAGTGATACTAATGAGGAAGTTAAAAGTGAGTACTCTACCCGACCCCGACTATAATTTAGCACTGGTTAATACCAGAAAAGTCCAAGAAAATTTCTTTAAGAGAGAAACATGATTATCTAAACATCCATCTTACTTTAAAATGTCCATAAAGTTTTCGCTTTCTCTGGAGAGTCAGAAGAGTGTATGGATCCATTGAAAGCAATACGGAGCACCACTAGGTACCGTAACAAATATTGAATCCAGAGTTCCCTTACTCTTCTCTTGATTTCATCAAAAGATTTTCTTTCCTGAATCACCGCCGCTGAAAATTCTTGAAAGAACATAATACTGGAGCCGTCGTGAATTAACGCCATCGGATCTTTCCCCTGGGTTCTGGGAGATTCCATCAGTTTTTGTTTGTCCCCATAACTATATAACCGCACAAAGACAGGGTGAAGGCGTTGGTCTAAGGCTGACCTCCGCACCATAACCCGATGAACTGTCTCAGTCTTCACCCGTCCCTTTACAGTTTTGAAGTAAAGGAATCACAGCAGCCAGTTCTCAATAAACTCACAGGCTGACCACCTTCTGTCCGGTCCAGCAAACCGACAATGTGAACATTATTCATCCTACCCCTGTTCTCGAGGTCGTCGTCATGTTCAGTTAAGGTATGGACCTGTTTTTCAAAGGCAAGGATCCTCTCTTGAAAGGAACTGATCGCGGTCTCTGCCACTGCAGTTCGGCGCTTGACATCGTCTGTTCTGTTTCCAAGGCTGTCAAGTTGCTGCTCATGTTTTTGGAGCACGGCTGAGAGCGGCTCTCGCCACTGCTGAACCCTTCTTCAATCATGACTTTAATCATTTCACATAACTTAGTGAACTCAGTGACCAAGGACTGGTGAGGAACTGGGTCCATGGAACGAGCAGAGTGGGTTGCAGCTACAGCCTCAGGCATGCTCGATGTTTCTGACGGGTGCACCCATGTGTTGGGATTTACTCGATCCCTTCCCATGTTTTGTCATTTCCACTTGACAAAACGGGATTAGTAAAGATTCTATCGCTCTTTTATTGTTGAATTTTACGTAAATGGCTGGGATGGGATGGGTTAGAGAACCACTTTGCCCGTGCTGTGATGCAGAGCCCAGCAAACCAGACCTTCTGGATCACCGCCATCTTGGATTCCACCTTAATGTTTTATCGATATTATCATTTCATTTTGCATTATATTCCTGGATGACCTGGACCCGTGTAATTTGATACCACTGTCTACATTTTCCCCTACGCTGCAAATTGCTGCCCATTCCTCCATAATCCTTGACTCTGTTGTCATTCATGACCCTTCTGTTGGTGCCTCAAAAATATTCAATACTTCTGCCTCCAACAGTCTGTGGGGAAGAGTGTTCCAAAGACTCTCAGCACTTTGAGAAAACAAATATAAACCTTATGATCTGAATGTGAGATTAGTTTATTTTGTGACTCCTTATCTGAGAAAGGCTATAATTATATTGAAAGCAGTTCAGAGATGTTTCATTTCACATAATCCCGGGGTGAAGGGCTTATATTATGAAGGTTTTAACAGTTTACTCTTGGAATGAGAATGAAACATACAAGACCTTGAGGAGAGTGGATTAGGTCTATACCCTCTGGGTATAGTCCAAATTTGTATAGTCCAAATTTGTTGTCATTGTCAGAGAACCTCTATAGTGTGGAGGCAGGATTCCATCCATTAAGTCCGCACTGATCCACCAAACAGCATCCTACCTGGACGTGCCCCCCTACCTTATCCATGTAACCCTGCATTTCCCATAACTAACCCACCTAAGCTACGCATCCCTGGGCACTATGGACAAAACCACTTTAAACTGCACATCTTTGGGCTGTGGCAGGAAACTGGAACACTGAGAGGAAACCTACACAGGCACGGGGACAATGTTCAAACTCCACATAGAAGGTCGCCCGAGGTTGGAATTGAACCCAGCTCCTTGGTGATGTGAGGCGGCAGTGCTACCCACAGATCCAACATACTCCTCCGTTAGTTCTGTTAGTAACTTGTGGCTGACGAAAGAAATCTGCCTGACTTGTTCTTATTACTGAACCGAACCCAGTCTGAGACCTTTATCATTGGCTATGTCATCAACCTGGTTACACTTAAAATTTGTTGCGAGCAGTGGAGGAGTGTGACTAGAAAAGTAAAAAGTGACACTCTTCATCCTCAGTCGCAAATGGAGTGAGAAGAAATTCACAAAGTAGGAATTCATTCAAGTGGAAATCCTCTTTCCCAGAAGTTTGGGATGGCTGAAACTTTATATTATATCGAGGCTGGCTTCGTGTGATGTTCCATAGACAGGTGAATCAGGGATAATGGCGCATGGAGAGAAAAGTGCAGCTGGGACCACAATAAGATGAGCCATGACTTTATTTACTGGTGGAGTAGTGTCAAATGGCCAAATGCCCCCCTCGTGTCCCTCAGTCCTATGTTCTAATGTTCCAATCAGCCCTTCAGACCTGCGATACAGGGGAAGATAGAGGCCTCTCCGATGGTTAGGTGTAGTTTTGGAAATGTACTTGGAAAATCCAGGCTGGATCAGGAAGTGACCGTCACCCCCAATCCCTGTTTCCAGGCTTCTTATCTCTTTAACTTCTGCTTCAGATTTAACTCATGTCCCAGACTCAGATTCGCTGTGAATACAGCCTCCGTACCACACCCAAGGTTAACTCAAACAAATCCTCTGCTTATTCTGGATCAGTGGTGCTGGAAGAGCACAGCAATTCCGGCAGAATCCGAGGACAGGCAGAATCGACGTTCCGGGCAAAAGCCCTTCATCAGGAATAAAGGCAGAGAGCCTAAAGCGTGGAGAGATAAGCTAGAGGAGGGAGGGGGTGGGGAGAAAGTAGCACAGAGTACAATAGGTCAGTGGGGAGGGGATGAAGGTGATAGGTCAGGGAGGAGAGGGTGGAGTGCATATGTGGAAAAGGAGCTGGGCAGGTCGGACAAGTCCGGACAAGTCAAGGGGACAATGTTGAACTGGAGGTTAGAAACTAGGATGAGGTGGGGGAAGGGGAAATGAGGAAGCTGTTGAAGTCCACATTGATGCCCTGGGGTTGAAGTGTTCCGAGGAGGAAGATGAGGCGTTCTTCTTCCATGCGTCTGGTGGTGAGGGAGCGGCGGTGGAGGAGGCCCAGCACCTCCATATCCTCGGCAGAGTGGGAGGGGGAGTTGAAATGTTGGGCCACGGGGCGGTTTGGTTGATTGGTGCGGGTGTCTCGGAGATGTTCCCTAAAGCGCTCTGCTAGGAGGCGCCCAGTCTCCCCAGTGTAGAGGAGACCGCATCGGGAGCAACGGATACAATAAATGATGTTAGTGGATTTGCAGGTAAAACTTTAATGGATGTGGAAGGCTCCTTTAGGGCCTTGGATGGAGGTGAGGGAGGAGGTGTGGGCACAGGTTTTACAGTTCCTGCGGTGGCAGGGGCAAGTGCCAGGATGGGAGGGTGGGTCGTAGGGGGGCGTGGACCTGACCAGGTAGTCACGGAGGGAACGGTCTTTGCGGAAGGCGGAGAGGGGTGGGGAGGGAAATACATCCCTGGTGGTGGGGTCTGTTTGGAGGTGGCGGAAATGTCGGCGGATGGTTTGGTTTATGCGAAGGTTGGTAGGGTGGAAGGTGAGCTCCTGGGGCGTCCTGTCCTTGTTGCGGTTGGAGGGGTTGGGTCTGAGGGCGGAGGTGTGGGATGTGGACGAGATGCGTTGGAGGGCATCTTTAACCACATGGGAAGGGAAATTGCGGTCTCTAAAGAAGGAGGTCATCTGGTGTGTTCTGTGGTGGAACTGGTCCTCCTGGGAGCAGATACGGCGGAGGCGGAGTAATTGGGAATACGGGATGGCATTTTTGCAAGAGATAGGGTGGGAAGAGGTGTAATCCAGGTAGCTGTTGGATTCGGTGGGTTTGTAGAAAATGTCAGTGTCAAGTCGGTCCTCACTGATGGAGATGGAGAGGTTCAGGAAGGGGAGGGAGGTGTCAGAGATGGTCCAGGAAAATTTAAGGTCAGGGTGGAATGTGTTGGTGAAGTTGATGAATTGCTCAAACTCCTCGCGGGAGCACGAGGTGGCGCCAATGCTGTCATCAATGTAGCGGAGGAAGAGGTGGGGAGTGGTGCCGGTGTAATTACGGAAGATCAACTGCTCTATGTAGCCAACAATGAGACAGGCATAGCTGGGGCCCATCCTTTTGGTCTGGAGAAAGTGGGAGGATTCAAAGGAGAAATTGTTCAGGGTGAGGACCAGTTCGGCCAAACGAATGAGAGTGTCGGTGGAAGGGTACTGTTGGGAACATCTGGAGAGGAAAAAACGGAGGGCTTGGAGGCCCTGGTCATGGCGGATGGAGGTGTAGAGGGATTGGATATCCATGGTGAAGATGAGGCGTTGGGGGCCGGGGAAACGGAAGTCTTGGAAGAGGTGAAGGGCGTGGGTGGTGTCTCGAACGTATGTGGGGAGTTCCTCTGCTTATCCGAATATAGCATTACACAACACAACTTCCAGGAAAATAATCATTTACTTTCCAAAAGCATAACATGTGAAATTAATAAATAGGAACAACAGTAGGCTATTCGGCCCCTCAAGCTTGTCCTGTCATTTAATATAAACATGGCTGATCTACTCCAGGGCTCGACTCCACTTTCTTGTCGACTCCTTGAGGAGAGTGAATTAGGGATATACCCGCTGGGTGTTTGTATAGTCCAAATTTGTTGTCCCTCCACACCTTTTCGGGTCAGGGAATTCCAGACATTCACTACCTTCTGAGAGAAGACATCACTTTGCATCTCAGACTGAAATCGATCTTCCATATTCGGTGTCTATGTCCTCAAGTTCGAGACTCCACCCAGGAATGGTAACAACTTCTCAACATCGACAGTGTCAACCCGTCTCTGTGTCTTGTATTTTTCAGCAGTATCACTCCTCATTAATTTAAACCCCAATGAATAATCGCTGTACCATTTTAGAGATTCTCAATAACACAAACCTTTCGTCCCAGGAACCCGTCTTTTGAACCAACCCAGTTACTTGCTGCACCAGCATGCTGACTTTATGTTTCATACACAGGAAGACCTCAATCCCTTTGCACTGCTCCTTTTCTGGAAGTCCTCTCCATTAAATAATAGCCTGCCTTTGGTTCTCAGTGTCATCCACAAATTCGGATGTATGTTGCACTCAACTCCCTCTTTCAGGCTATCAGTATCGATTGTAAATATCTGATGCCATCGGACTCATAGCTGTGGTACTCCAGCAGATACACCTTTATCATGAAGATCCATTAATCCTGACTCTCAGATTTCGATGTGCGAACCTATCATCATCCCATGTTAATACATTCTCCATCATTCTACGACCTTCTGTCTTGTGTAAGAACTGTCATTTCGTAATACCTTGAAGAAAATTATCTGGAAAGCCTGGTATCTACCAGATCCCCTTTATCAAGTCTGCTTGTTACATTCTCAGGCATCTCGAGAAATACATTGCATAATTTTACAGGGCAAAGTATAATTTCCCTTTCACAAACCCACACTGATTCTGCATGATGCTTTTCGAAATGTCCAAGCTGGCCAAGTTTTCCAAATTAAGCTCGTCCTACCTGCTTTCATTTGGCCCATATGCCTCGAAATGTTTCCCATTCATATGTTTGTCCAAATGAGTATTAAATGTTTACCTATACTGACATCTACCACACTTCCTGTGACAGCTCATTCCATACCCAACTACCCTCTGTGTAAAAAAGTTGCCCTTCGTTCCTTTTAAATCTTTCCTCTTTCACCTTAAACCTATGCCTTCTATGGCTGAACTCCCCCACGCCGTTGGAAAGATCTTGGCTATTCACCCTATCCATATCTCTCATGATTTTAGAAACTTTTACAATGTCACCACCCAACCGCCTACACTCCATCTGATACTAATTTCAAGAACAAGCATTTAAAGATAAGTACTGCAAATTTGAAACAATATTAAACATAACAGGGAAACAATACTCAGCCCAAACTTCATATGGTAATTTGATTTTCTCCATATTACAATACTAAGGCAGCATAAAATGCTTACTAGGGCCAATAAGAAGTCAAACACCTGACATCCTTTGTCTCAAGGGGGCGATGATCTCGACAGTGAAAACATATTTATGGCCAGGTCTATATAATGCCATATAGTCAACATTCTCCCTCTTGGCCTCCCTGTGACCTTGTGTGGTTGTGTCTTCTTTATCTTGCACTCAATAGAGAGAACCCCTTTTCCCCATTCACACCTTAAATTAAACACATTTTACATCATCCACTCGTTCACCAGTGCTAAAAGCCAGTTTATCTTGGCCACACCCTCTTCGCCCTGTCACCCATCCCCCACCTCTGACAAGGGATTAAAAATTGAGTTTCCGATCCTTTTCAGTTCTGAAGAAGTGTCACACGGGGCTTGAAATGCTAACGCTGTTTCTCTGTCTCTGCAGATGCTGACAGACCTGGTGAGTGTCTCCACAAACGAATAGGCAGAGAACATTTTTTTACTAAAACAAATACTATGGATACTGGAAATAAAAATACAAAAAATGCTGGAGAAACTGGGAGCTTTGTAAAGGGTCACTGGACCTGAAACTTTAACTCTGCATTCACTCCAGAAGATGTTGCAACATTTTCAGTAATTTCTTGAGCAATTTCTGATTTTGGACAATTTCCAAAGAAGGATGTCAAAGATGCTCAAACATCCTGTCCAACATGGAGCGCCTTACACTGGGAACTGAACAATAACGCATGGTGCACAAGTTCATTCACTCTGAAACTGCATAAGACTGACATCACTGACACTACAGAGCTTTTAATCATGGTCAGAGAAAAAAACAGAGTGAAACATGTTCACTTCAAATACAGAAGTTGACATTGTGGAAAAGGAACGATCTAGATTATTACCTTAATGGATTGAGTTAAAGTAACAAATTGGAGGTGTGACACCAGGGAGGTGCCCTCAGCAGAATGAAAGTATGAACATGGAAGTGTGACCGCATCAGAAACCAGGTTAGGTCGCTGAATACAGGGCTGATGCCAAGGTCGGAAGCACGTGCACCTAAACCTGTTGACAACCCATTAAAGATACCACACGTGACTGGTTGTATTCCAAACAGCAGAATTAAATTCTGATGGAGAGGGGGAAATGATCCCAAGACTAACAGATCGGATCTAAGCTCTGTTGTCCTGCTAAATCCAAGCATAAATGTCGATGCTGAAAATGTGTTGCTGGAACAGCGCAGCAGGTCAGGCAGCATCCAGAGAACAGGAGAATCGAGGTTTCGGGCATAAGCCCTTCTTCAGGAATGTCGATGGACTATTAAACAATATACTGGAGGAGAGGACTCCACAAATATCCTCATCCTAAATATCGGAACAATTCTGTACATCAGTGACAAAGTAGTCAAGGGTGTGGTGTCTGCACTCTCCTCAGCCAGAAGTGTTGAGTTGATGATCCAACTCACACTCATCATGATGCTCACAGAATCACAGATGCAACTCTTCTAGCAATTCCATTTGCTGTACGTGACATGAAATATCAGCTGAAAACAGTAGATACGACAAAGGCAATGGGCCCTGACACCATTCCTGCAATAGGGATGAAGACTTGTGCTCACAACAAGTCGTGTCTCTGGGAAAGCTGTTTCATTCCACATCCAACTCTGACATCTCCCTGCCAATGTGGAAAATTACTCAGCTTTGTCCAGTCCCCGAAGAGGAGAATAATTACAATCTGACCAATTACCACCTCGAAGTCCCATCACGATAGTCAAATTGGTGGGAATTCATTTTGACAGAACTGTCAAGTAGCACCTAAATAATCAGGTCAGTGTGATTTCTGATAGTTCCCTATGTGGAGATGATGTTGTTGTGGAAATATTATTGGATTAGTAATCCAGACCAGCACAATGCTCTGGCAGCTGATGGAAGTTAAAAACTATTAATAAAATATCGTGTCCGAAAATCTGGTGTCAGTAATAGTGATCTTGTGTCCAATGTTGATTGTAAACATCGATCTCCTTCCCCAATGTACTTTTAGGAAGTGAATCTCCCGTGCTTCCCTGGTCTGGCCTAAAAGTGACTCCAGACGCACAGACATGTGATCAACTCTTCAATGGTCTCTGAATCGGCCAAGCAAGACACTTAAGTGTATCAAACAGCTCTGAGGTCTAAAAGGATAAAACCGGACAGAATACCTGGCACCAGCCTCGTTATTAAAAAATGGAGTGGGAAACACAGTCCTGTTGACCCTGCAGAGGCCTCCTGTCTAACATCTGAGAGCTTGTGACAACATTTACAGAGCTTTCCCACAGACTGCACACAAACATCGGGAAAGGAGGAGGTCATTCAATACGTTGAGCTTTCCTCATGCTAGTTCTTGGCCGAACATCTCCTCAATGCAGTTTTCCCCATACAATGTTCATATCCCATAATATGTTTAAACATTGTGAAATATAAAACGAGAACTGATGTCGTGCTTTTGGCCCATCAAGTTTGCTTCTCTATTCAATATACACGCGGTTCTTTGACAACGCTTGTGTATTAAATACGATTTGACTGTTTTCTATGAAGTGAACTATCATCCCTGCTTCCAATCTGTCTCACACTGTCAGAGTTTGATATATTTCCTCGGGCTGGTGAGGCCAGAAACAGGGCGATAATGGACTTGAACGTGTGGCTGGGGAACTGGCGCAGGAAGCAAGGATTTAAATTCTTGCATCACTGGGGTATGTTTTGTGGTAAGCAGAAATTATGCAAGAGAGACGGTTTGCGTCTTAATAGGTTGGGGGACCAGCATTCTGGCAGGTAGGTTTGCTACTGCAACACAACTGCGTTTAAACTAAGTAGCGGGGGTGGTGGGGGTGGGGGGGGGGGGAACAAACTGGATGTTTAAGAAGGAAATTGAAGGGAAAGTTAGAACAAGGGAAGTCAAGAAAGACAACTGTATCAATGAGGCAGAAAACTCAAAAAGTGATCATGCTGTAAGGTTGAGTGAAATGGGAGTGTTTGGGAAGGGTCAGGACAGTAACAAACGAAAAGTACCATATATATGAATGCACAAAGCATTAGAAATAAGATGGATGAGCTTAAGGCTCTTTTGGAAATTGCCAGCTACGATATTGTGGGGATAATTGAGGCGTGGCTTCAAGTGGACAGGGCTTGGGAAATCAATATTCAAGGCTACACGTGCTATCATTAAGGACAGACTGACGGGCAGAGGGGATGGGGTGGCCATGTTGGTAAGGAATGATATTCATTCCCTTGCGGGGGGACCGAGAATCAGGCGATGTAGAATCAGTATGGATAGAGCCTAGAATTTCTATGGGTAAAAAGATCCTCATGGGAGTTATCTACAGGCCCCCAAACAGTAGTCTGGATGTCGGATGTAAGTTAAATCAGGAGCTGAAATTGGCCCGTCGCAAAGATGTTACTACAGTTGTTACGGGAGATTTCAACATGCAGGTAGACTGGGAGAATCAGGATGGTATTGGACCTCAAGAAAGAGACTTTGTGGAGTGCCTCAGAGATGGATTCTGAGAACAGCTAGTGCTGGAGCCTACCAGGGAGAAGGCAATTCTGGATTTGGTATTGTGCAAAGAACCAGAATTGATGAGGGACCTCGAAGTGAAGGAGCCATTGGGAAGTCGTGACCATAATACAATAAGCTTCAATCTGCAATTTGAGAGAGAGAGGGTACAGTCGGAAGTGACAACATTTCTGTTGAATAAAGGGAACTATGGAGCTATGAGGGAGGAGTTGGCCAAAGTTCAATGGTGCAATACCTTAGCAGGGATGACAGTGGAGGAACAATGGCGGATATTTCTGTGTATAATGCAAAGGTTGCAGGATCAGTTCATTTCAAAAAGGAAGAATGATCCTAGGAGTCGGCATGGGTGGCTGTGCCAGACGAGGGAAGTTAAGAAAAATATAAAGTTCAAAGAGAAAAAGTATAACATATCAAAGATAAGTGGGAAAACTGAGGACTGGGAAGCTTTTAAAGAGCAACAGAGGATTACGAAGAAGGAAATACGCAGAGGAAAAATGAGGTACGAAGGTAAACTGGCCAATAATATAAAGGAGGATAGTAAAAGCTTTTTTAGGTATGTGCAAGGAAAACAAATATGGTTAGGCCTAAAATTGAGCCCTTGAACACAGAAACAGGGGAATATATCACGGGGAACAAAGAAATGGCCGAAGAATTAAATGGGTACTTCAAATCTGTGTTCACTGGGGAAGACACAAGCAATCTCCCTGAGGTAACGGTGGCTGAAGGACCTGAACTTAAGGGAATTTATATTTACCAGGATTTGGTGTTGGAGAGACTGTTAGGTCTGAAGGTTGATAAGTCTCCAGGGCCTAATGGTCTACATCCCAGGGTACTGAAGGAGGTGGCTTGGGAAATCGTGAATGCGTTGGTGATGATTTTCCAGAGTTCGATAGATTCAGGGTCGGTTCCTGAGGACTGGAGGGTGGCTAATGTTATACCACTTTTTAAGAAAGGTGGGAGAGAGAAAGCAGGAAATTATAAACCAGTTAGCCTGCTCTCAGTGGTGGGAAAAATGCTGGAGTCTATTATAAAGGATGAAATTACGGCACATCTGGATAGGAGTAACAGGATAGGACAGAGTCAGCATGGATTTATGAAGTGAAAATCATGCTTGACTAATCTTCTTGCATTTTTTGAGGATGTAACTCTGATGGTGGATGAGGGAGATCCAGTAGATGTAGTGTAGCTGGACTATCATAAAGCTTTTGATAAAGTCCCACATAGGAGGTTAGTGAGTAAAATTAGGGCGCTGATATTGGGGGCAAAGTACTAGATTGGATTGGAAATTGGTTGGCTAAAAGGAAAGAAAGGGCAGTGATAAACGGCTCCATTTCAGAATGGCAGGCAGTGACCAGTGGGGTACTGCAGGGATCCGTGCTGGGACCGCAGCTTTTTACAATATATGTTAATGATATAGAAGATGGTATCAGCAATAACATTAGCAAATTTGCTGATGATACAAAGCTGGGTGGCAGAGTGAAATGTGATGAGGATGTTAGGAGATTACAGGGTGACCTGGACAAGTTGGTGAGTGGGCAGATGCATGGCAGATGCAGTTTAATGTGGATAAATGTATGGTTATCCACTTTGGTGGCAAGAACAGGAAGGCAGATTACAACATCAATGGAATCAATTTAGGTAAAGGGGCAGTACAGAGAGATCTGGGTGTTCTTGTACACCAGTCAATGAAGGCAAGCATGCAGGTACAGCACGTAGTGAAGAATACTAATAGCATACTGGCCTTCATAACAAGAGGAATTGAGTATAGAAGCAAAGAGGTGCTTCTGAGGCTGTACCGGGCCTGGTGAGATCACACCTGGAGTACGGTGTGCAGCTCTGGTCTCCAAATTTGATGAAAGACATTCTGGCTATTGAGGGAGTGCAGCGTAGGTCCACGAGGTCAATTCCTGGAATGGCGGGATTACCTTACACTGAAAGACTTAAGCGACTGGGCTTGTATACCGTTGAGTTTCGAAGACTGAGACGGGATCGGATTGAGACATATAAGATTATGAAAGGATTAGACACTCTGGCAGCAGGAAGTATGTTTCCGCTGATGGGTGAGTGCCGAACCAGAGGACACAGCTTAAAAATACGGGGTAGACCATTTAAGATAGAGATGAGGAGAAACCTCTTCATCCAGAGAGTGGTGGCTGTGTGGAATGCTCTGCCCAGAGGGCAGTGGAGGCCCATTCTCTGGATTCATTTAAGAAAGAGTTGGATAGAGCTCTCAAAGATAGTGGAATCAAGGGTTATAGAGATAAGGCAGGAAGAGGATACTGATTAGGAATGATCAGCCATGATCATATTGAATGGCGGTGCAGGCTCGAAGGGCAGAATGGCCTACTCGTGCACCTATTGCATATTGTCTATTGCTTATTGTCAATTGAAAGGTAATCTAATCGAGACTGTGATTTGTGAAATTCACTTTTTATGGTCCATTCTTATTCTGTTCTTTCTTTCTCTCTTTTCAGCATTGTCTGGGAAGTCGTGGTGCACTAGGACTGCAGTATGTTTGAAAGAGTAGTGTGGAATTCCACGATTGTTAGTTGTGAGATTACTTTATGACTCATGCACTCGGACTGTCTCACATTTAGCATTCATGCTTCGCTGTGTCCAAAAATGCATTAGGTATGCCAGTTGTGTTTGTGTTCCCTGTTAAATGCTTTCTATTTTGCGATTCGCTCAATACATTGCGAGTAAACAGGGTTTCTGAGGTAACTTCCAGCAGCAAAAATCCTCAACGGAGGATCCGGGAAAATTTCACGGAGTATGGTCAGTCGGAACAAAAGTAAGGAAGGCGTTTGTTTCTGCAGTGTATCACAATACTACCTTTCCCGTGAGCAGTCGAACAGACGAGATGATTGTGCCACAGACTGCGACGGCAAGCTTAACTAAAAAGTAATCCTTTAAAGCTGGTGTAAGCAACACAACGTTATTGGGGTACACCGAGTGGTAACAGATACTTCGGTGTATCTCGTCCGTGCTCACCACATAGCCAAAATTAAACAAGTCCCATGAAACAAAGAGCTATTGGAAACAGAAAGATGAAAGGTAGAATGGCTTCAACTTTCAGTGCTGGATACCACTGAGCCACAGCAAAAGCGGCGATGGCGTGTTTCTGTAGTGTAGTGGTCGTCGCCTTCGCCTTACACGCGAAAGATCCCCAGTTCGAAATTGGGCGGAAGCTGCTTTGTTCTTCGACTGCAGCCTTTTACATGGACAAGAACGGAGCTTCCTTGCTTGCTTACCCACCTGCAAACCTGCCTTCGAATTTGCTTGAACAAATCTGCTCTTGTAGTAAAATGTAATGCAATTCAATTTTTTTTCTGTGCAAAGCATTGTAATTTTTTTCTCCAACCTGGTTCTGATCATATGCCATTCTGATTGAGAGTGTAGTTACCGCCTTCTGAACCTTTCACGAAGAGCAGTTCCGCATTTGCATTCCTTGCGCAGGCGGCCCGGTTCAAAGACAGGGAAGAAGCTGATGCGCTGGTGTCACAGCGCACCACGGATTCCTGAACGAGTCTGTCTGTCAAATGTACCCCAAAGTCGTCTCTGAAAGACCTCATTTGGAAGCTGTCTGTCGTTATTCAACGTGCGAGGGTTGGCACCAGAGGTCCTGAATCATGTTTTGGAGCAGTTCGCACGTTAGTGGCTCATTCAATCAGCAACAGCAACGAAAGAAATTACACTCTCAGAGGAACCTCTGGACCTGTGCTTTCATAGCGTCGCTAATATTAAGGTGCGCCCCGAGATCTAAGCCACGTCGGAACTGAAACGGAGGAATCGACAGAGAGGCGACAGAATGACATGGCATCCATTTGGTTTTCTTTAAATCACTGACGAGCAGGAAAATGTAAACGGGGAGGGCGAGTGGGGAAGTGAGGCAGTTGCTGCTCTAGTGAAATTCCTTCTTTGTGATTAACTCAGCAACCAGAGACGTGAAGGTGACTCAGGGGTGAAAGCTCTTCACATCGAGAACAAAAAGCACTCAAGGGCAGTTAGCACCTCTTCTGGAGTGGGGGTGGGGTGAGGTAATTATCTTTTGACTTCTGTTACTATGTTCAGAAACTGCCTTTTAGATTGAGGTGAACGGAAACTGCATTTCTAATAAGCACCATGGAATTTAGCAAAATTTATGGAGTCGCTTCTCCTCGAATCCGAAACAGGTTTCCAACTCAGTTGGTATCCATGTGGCTCATGTCCAGGACTGAGCATCTCTGCAGCAAATTGCACGGTTAAGGAAAAAGGCAAGGAAAGTGGCATCTCGAACTGGCTCCGAGGTCAGAGCATCCTCACAATGTGATCTGTCGTTCTCGGAATGTAATGCTACCTCCGGTTTTAGGGTGGAGAACATTCTTTGGGACTCTTATTCTGCAAAACAGACACATTGCAGCACGGTATGATGTGGAAAACGGCCTGCTCAGCTTTGTGCATTTTCCCTGTAGTCCGGTGTGTTTCGTGTTCCGTGTAAACGTGAAAGGTGTCCTGTTTCGAGCAATGGGTGAAATCATTTAGCAAAGCAAGAATCGAAATTGCAGTAATGTCAAGCAGCTCATGGTAATGTGACCAAATCATAACCGATCATATGTTCTCACGCACTCACAGATACATTTGTAGCTGAAAAGAGTCTGAGAAGATAGACTCAGCATACCATTGATTTTTGTCTGGATCGATGGGCTATCATTATCTGCTGCGAAATTGATATTGTAGACGGGCACATCCCAGCAGCTGTGCGAGTCGGAGAGGGGTCATGGAACCCTTTTCACATGGCTTTGCATCGGTTGTTATGCAGGAGCACAATTGGAAGTGCAAGAAAATGGGCGGCTGCGGGCGGCTGGTAGTGTGGCCGAGCGGTCTAAGGTGCTGGATTAAGGCTCCAGTCTCGACAGAGGCGTGGGTTCGAGTCCCACCGCTGCCATTTCTGCTGATCAACTCCAACGACGTCGCTTGCTCAAATGCGGTTTCGACCCCTGCTGCATTTCTGTTTGAAACAGAAGAAAAATGAGTTAGCTTCCCGTGGAATTAACTGTGGTGTGGTGAAGTGTCTGTGCTGTCATGATCGTGTTCGCCTCCCGCGCGGAAAATCGCAAGCAGCTCTGCTGTTGCTTTACGTTCCAGGCAAGTTGAATTTTTACTGGAACCGAATGGAGACTGTTATTTCATCGCTGTTGTGAAACAAAGTCATACGGTGACTCGACTCGTCGTTATTTGGTTTTCTGGCCAATGAGAAAATCGTTCCAATAAATTTCGATGTCATTTGTTATTGAATTTCTCCCATTTACTTCATCTCGGTCCTGGAGACATCGGAAGGGAAAGGTAATCTAATCGAGACTGTGATTGGTGAATTCACTTATTATGGCCCACTCTTGTTATGTTCTTTCTTTCTCTCTTTTCAGCATTGTCTGGGAAGTGGTGGTGCACTCAGTCTCCAGTATGTTTGAAAGAGTAGTTTGGAATTTCCCTGTTGTTAGTTGTGAGATTACTTTATGGCTCATGCCCCCGGCCTGTCTCACATTTTGCATTCATGCTCGCTGTGTCTGAAAATGCATTTGGTTTGCCAGTTTTGTTTGTGTTCTGCGTTAAATGCTTCCTGTTTTGCGATTCGCTCAATACATTACGAATTAACAGGGTTTCTGAGGTAACTTACAGCTGCAAAAATCCTCAACTGAGAATCTGGGAAAATTTCACGGAGTATGGTCAGTCGGAGCAAAAGTAAGGAAGTCGTTCGTTTCTGCAGTGTTTCACAATAATACCTTTCCCGTGAGCAGTCGAACAGACTAAATGATTGTGCCACAGACTGCGACGGCAAGCTCCGCTAAAAAGTAATCCTTTACAGCCGGTGTAAGCAACACAACGTTATTGGCGCACACACCGCGTGGAAACAGATACTTCGTTGTATCTCGTCCATGCTCACCACATCGCCAAAATTAAAGAAGTCCCATTAAACAACGAGCGATTGGAAACAGAAAGGTGAAAGGTAAAATGGCGTCAACTTTCAGTGCTGGGTGCCACTGAGCCTTAGCAGTGGTGACTGCGCCTTGTTTCTGTAGTGTAGTGGTCATCACGTTCGCCTTACGCGCGAAAGGTGCCCATTTCGAAAGTGCGCAGAAACTGCTTTGTTCTTCAACTGCGGCCTTTTACATGGTCAAGATCGGAGTTTTCTTGCTTGCTTTCCCATCTGCAAACCTGCCTTCGAATTTGCTTGAACAAATGTGCTCTCGTAGTGAAATGTAATGCAACTCCATTTAATTACTGTTCAAAGCATTGTAAAGTTTTTCTCCAACCTGGTTCTGTTCATATGCCATTCCGTTTGAGAGTGTAGTTACCGCCTTCTGATCCTTTCACGAAGAGCAGTACCGCATTTGCATTCCTTGCGCAGGCGGCCCGGTTCAAAGACAGGGAAGAAGCTGATGCGCTGGTGTCACAGCGCACCACGGATTCTTGAACGAGTCTGTCTGTCAAATGTACCCCAAAGTCGTCTCTGAAAGACCTCATTTGGAAGCTGTCTGTCGTTATTCAACGTGCGAGAGTTGGCACCAGAGGTCCTGAATCATGTTTTGGAGCAGTTCGCACGTTAGTGGCTCATTCAATCAGCAACAGCAACGAAAGAAATTACACTCTCAGAGGAACCTCTGGACCTGTGCTTTCATAGCGTCGCTAATATTAAGGTGCGCCCCGAGATCTAAGCCACGTCGGAACTGAAACGGAGGAATCGACAGAGAGGCGACAGAATGACATGGCATCCATTTGGTTTTCTTTAAATCACTGACGAGCAGGAAAATGTAAACGGGGAGGGCGAGTGGGGAAGTGAGGCAGTTGCTGCTCTGATGAAATTCCTTCTTTGTGATTAACTCAGCAACCAGAGATGTGAAGGTGACTCAGGGGTGAAAGCTCTTCACATCGAGAACAAAAAGCACTCAAGGGCAGTTAGCACCTCTTCTGGAGTGGGGGTGGGGTGAGGTAATTATCTTTTGACTTCTGTTACGATGTTCAGAAACTGCCTTTTAGATTGAGGTGAACGGAAACTGCATTTCTAATAAGCACCATGGAATTTAGCAAAATTTATGGAGTCGCTTCTCCTCGAATCCGAAACAGGTTTCCAACTCAGTTGGTATCCATGTGGCTCATGTCCAGGACTGAGCATCTCTGCAGCAAATTGCACGGTTAAGGAAAAAGGCAAGGAAAGTGGCATCTCGAACTGGCTCCGAGGTCAGAGCATCCTCACAATGTGATCTGTCGTTCTCGGAATGTAATGCTACCTCCGGTTTTAGGGTGGAGAACATTCTTTGGGACTCTTATTCTGCAAAACAGACACAGTGACTGTAACTATGCTGCACGGTATGATGTGGAACACGGCCTGCTCAGCTTTGTGCATTTTCCCTGTAGTCCGGTGTGTTTCGTGTTCCGTGTAAACGTGAAAGGTGTCCTGTTTCGAGCAATGGGTGAAATCATTTAGCAAAGCAAGAATCGAAATTGCAGTAATGTCAAGCAGCTCATGGTAATTTGACCAAATCATAACCGATCATATGTTCTCACGCACTCACAGATACATTTGTAGCTGAAAAGAGTCTGAGAAGATAGACTCAGCATACCATTGATTTTTGTCTGGATCGATGGGCTATCATTATCTGCTGCGAAATTGATATTGTCGACGGGCACATCCCAGCAGCTGTGCGAGTCGGAGAGGGGTCATGGAACCCTTTTCACATGGCTTTGCATCGGTTGTTATGCAGGAGCACAATTGGAAGTGCAAGAAAATGAGCGGCTGCGGGCGGCTGGTAGTGTGGCCGAGCGGTCTAAGGCGCTGGATTAAGGCTCCAGTCTCGACAGAGGCGTGGGTTCGAATCCCACCGCTGCCATTTCTGCTGATCAACTCCAACGACGTCGCTTGCTCAAATGCGGTTTCGACCCCTGCTGCATTTCTGTTTGAAACAGAAGAAAAATGAGTTAGCTTCCCGTGGAAATAACTGTGGTGTGGTGAAGTGTCTGTGCTGTCATGATCGTGTTCGCCTCCCGCGCGGAAAATCGCAAGCAGCTCTGCTGTTGCTTTACGTTCCAGGCAAGTTGAATTTTTACTGGAACCGAATGGAGACTGTTATTTCATCGCTGTTGTGAAACAAAGTCATACGGTGAGTCGACTCGTCGTTATTTGGTTTTCTGGCCAATGAGAAAATCGTTCCAATAAATTTCGATGTCATTTGTTATTGAATTTCTCCCATTTACTTCATCTCGGTCCTGGAGACATCGGAAGGGAAAGGTAATCTAATCGAGACTGTGATTGGTGAATTCACTTATTATGGCCCACTCTTGTTATGTTCTTTCTTTCTCTCTTTTCAGCATTGTCTGGGAAGTGGTGGTGCACTCAGTCTCCAGTATGTTTGAAAGAGTAGTTTGGAATTTCCCTGTTGTTAGTTGTGAGATTACTTTATGGCTCATGCCCCCGGCCTGTCTCACATTTTGCATTCATGCTCGCTGTGTCTGAAAATGCATTTGGTTTGCCAGTTTTGTTTGTGTTCTGTGTTAAATGCTTCCTGTTTTGCGATTCGCTCAATACATTACGAATTAACAGGGTTTCTGAGGTAACTTACAGCTGCAAAAATCCTCAACTGAGAATCTGGGAAAATTTCACGGAGTATGGTCAGTCGGAGCAAAAGTAAGGAAGTCGTTCGTTTCTGCAGTGTTTCACAATAATACCTTTCCCGTGAGCAGTCGAACAGACTAAATGATTGTGCCACAGACTGCGACGGCAAGCTCCGCTAAAAAGTAATCCTTTACAGCCGGTGTAAGCAACACAACGTTATTGGCGCACACACCGCGTGGAAACAGATACTTCGTTGTATCTCGTCCATGCTCACCACATAGCCAAAATTAAAGAAGTCCCATTAAACAACGAGCGATTGGAAACAGAAAGGTGAAAGGTAAAATGGCGTCAACTTTCAGTGCTGGGTGCCACTGAGCCTTAGCAGTGGTGACTGCGCCTTGTTTCTGTAGTGTAGTGGTCATCACGTTCGCCTTACGCGCGAAAGGTGCCCATTTCGAAAGTGCGCAGAAACTGCTTTGTTCTTCAACTGCGGCCTTTTACATGGTCAAGATCGGAGTTTTCTTGCTTGCTTTCCCATCTGCAAACCTGCCTTCGAATTTGCTTGAACAAATGTGCTCTCGTAGTGAAATGTAATGCAACTCCATTTAATTACTGTTCAAAGCATTGTAAAGTTTTTCTCCAACCTGGTTCTGTTCATATGCCATTCCGTTTGAGAGTGTAGTTACCGCCTTCTGATCCTTTCACGAAGAGCAGTACCGCATTTGCATTCCTTGCGCAGGCGGCCCGGTTCAAAGACAGGGAAGAAGCTGATGCGCTGGTGTCACAGCGCACCACGGATTCCTGAACGAGTCTGTCTGTCAAATGTACCCCAAAGTCGTCTCTGAAAGACCTCATTTGGAAGCTGTCTGTCGTTATTCAACGTGCGAGAGTTGGCACCAGAGGTCCTGAATCATGTTTTGGAGCAGTTCGCACGTTAGTGGCTCATTCAATCAGCAACAGCAACGAAAGAAATTACACTCTCAGAGGAACCTCTGGACCTGTGCTTTCATAGCGTCGCTAATATTAAGGTGCGCCCCGAGATCTAAGCCACGTCGGAACTGAAACGGAGGAATCGACAGAGAGGCGACAGAATGACATGGCATCCATTTGGTTTTCTTTAAATCACTGACGAGCAGGAAAATGTAAACGGGGAGGGCGAGTGGGGAAGTGAGGCAGTTGCTGCTCTGGTGAAATTCCTTCTTTGTGATTAACTCAGCAACCAGAGACGTGAAGGTGACTCAGGGGTGAAAGCTCTTCACATCGAGAACAAAAAGCACTCAAGGGCAGTTAGCACCTCTTCTGGAGTGGGGGTGGGGTGAGGTAATTATCTTTTGACTTCTGTTACTATGTTCAGAAACTGCCTTTTAGATTGAGGTGAACGGAAACTGCATTTCTAATAAGCACCATGGAATTTAGCAAAATTTATGGAGTCGCTTCTCCTCGAATCCGAAACAGGTTTCCAACTCAGTTGGTATCCATGTGGCTCATGTCCAGGACTGAGCATCTCTGCAGCAAATTGCACGGTTAAGGAAAAAGGCAAGGAAAGTGGCATCTCGAACTGGCTCCGAGGTCAGAGCATCCTCACAATGTGATCTGTCGTTCTCGGAATGTAATGCTACCTCCGGTTTTAGGGTGGAGAACATTCTTTGGGACTCTTATTCTGCAAAACAGACACATTGCAGCACGGTATGATGTGGAAAACGGCCTGCTCAGCTTTGTGCATTTTCCCTGTAGTCCGGTGTGTTTCGTGTTCCGTGTAAACGTGAAAGGTGTCCTGTTTCGAGCAATGGGTGAAATCATTTAGCAAAGCAAGAATCGAAATTGCAGTAATGTCAAGCAGCTCATGGTAATGTGACCAAATCATAACCGATCATATGTTCTCACGCACTCACAGATACATTTGTAGCTGAAAAGAGTCTGAGAAGATAGACTCAGCATACCATTGATTTTTGTCTGGATCGATGGGCTATCATTATCTGCTGCGAAATTGATATTGTAGACGGGCACATCCCAGCAGCTGTGCGAGTCGGAGAGGGGTCATGGAACCCTTTTCACATGGCTTTGCATCGGTTGTTATGCAGGAGCACAATTGGAAGTGCAAGAAAATGGGCGGCTGCGGGCGGCTGGTAGTGTGGCCGAGCGGTCTAAGGTGCTGGATTAAGGCTCCAGTCTCGACAGAGGCGTGGGTTCGAGTCCCACCGCTGCCATTTCTGCTGATCAACTCCAACGACGTCGCTTGCTCAAATGCGGTTTCGACCCCTGCTGCATTTCTGTTTGAAACAGAAGAAAAATGAGTTAGCTTCCCGTGGAATTAACTGTGGTGTGGTGAAGTGTCTGTGCTGTCATGATCGTGTTCGCCTCCCGCGCGGAAAATCGCAAGCAGCTCTGCTGTTGCTTTACGTTCCAGGCAAGTTGAATTTTTACTGGAACCGAATGGAGACTGTTATTTCATCGCTGTTGTGAAACAAAGTCATACGGTGACTCGACTCGTCGTTATTTGGTTTTCTGGCCAATGAGAAAATCGTTCCAATAAATTTCGATGTCATTTGTTATTGAATTTCTCCCATTTACTTCATCT
This sequence comes from Chiloscyllium plagiosum, assembly GCF_037043375.1. Lineage (NCBI taxonomy): Eukaryota > Metazoa > Chordata > Chondrichthyes > Orectolobiformes > Hemiscylliidae > Chiloscyllium > Chiloscyllium plagiosum. The sequence continues at coordinate 90,915,489 of NW_028270152.1, forward strand.
CGGTCCTGGAGACATCGGAAGGGAAAGGTAATCTAATCGAGACTGTGATTGGTGAATTCACTTATTATGGCCCACTCTTGTTATGTTCTTTCTTTCTCTCTTTTCAGCATTGTCTGGGAAGTGGTGGTGCACTCAGTCTCCAGTATGTTTGAAAGAGTAGTTTGGAATTTCCCTGTTGTTAGTTGTGAGATTACTTTATGGCTCATGCCCCCGGCCTGTCTCACATTTTGCATTCATGCTCGCTGTGTCTGAAAATGCATTTGGTTTGCCAGTTTTGTTTGTGTTCTGCGTTAAATGCTTCCTGTTTTGCGATTCGCTCAATACATTACGAATTAACAGGGTTTCTGAGGTAACTTACAGCTGCAAAAATCCTCAACTGAGAATCTGGGAAAATTTCACGGAGTATGGTCAGTCGGAGCAAAAGTAAGGAAGTCGTTCGTTTCTGCAGTGTTTCACAATAATACCTTTCCCGTGAGCAGTCGAACAGACTAAATGATTGTGCCACAGACTGCGACGGCAAGCTCCGCTAAAAAGTAATCCTTTACAGCCGGTGTAAGCAACACAACGTTATTGGCGCACACACCGGTGGAAACAGATACTTCGTTGTATCTCGTCCATGCTCACCACATCGCCAAAATTAAAGAAGTCCCATTAAACAACGAGCGATTGGAAACAGAAAGGTGAAAGGTAAAATGGCGTCAACTTTCAGTGCTGGGTGCCACTGAGCCTTAGCAGTGGTGACTGCGCCTTGTTTCTGTAGTGTAGTGGTCATCACGTTCGCCTTACGCGCGAAAGGTGCCCATTTCGAAAGTGCGCAGAAACTGCTTTGTTCTTCAACTGCGGCCTTTTACATGGTCAAGATCGGAGTTTTCTTGCTTGCTTTCCCATCTGCAAACCTGCCTTCGAATTTGCTTGAACAAATGTGCTCTCGTAGTGAAATGTAATGCAACTCCATTTAATTACTGTTCAAAGCATTGTAAAGTTTTTCTCCAACCTGGTTCTGTTCATATGCCATTCCGTTTGAGAGTGTAGTTACCGCCTTCTGATCCTTTCACGAAGAGCAGTACCGCATTTGCATTCCTTGCGCAGGCGGCCCGGTTCAAAGACAGGGAAGAAGCTGATGCGCTGGTGTCACAGCGCACCACGGATTCCTGAACGAGTCTGTCTGTCAAATGTACCCCAAAGTCGTCTCTGAAAGACCTCATTTGGAAGCTGTCTGTCGTTATTCAACGTGCGAGAGTTGGCACCAGAGGTCCTGAATCATGTTTTGGAGCAGTTCGCACGTTAGTGGCTCATTCAATCAGCAACAGCAACGAAAGAAATTACACTCTCAGAGGAACCTCTGGACCTGTGCTTTCATAGCGTCGCTAATATTAAGGTGCGCCCCGAGATCTAAGCCACGTCGGAACTGAAACGGAGGAATCGACAGAGAGGCGACAGAATGACATGGCATCCATTTGGTTTTCTTTAAATCACTGACGAGCAGGAAAATGTAAACGGGGAGGGCGAGTGGGGAAGTGAGGCAGTTGCTGCTCTGATGAAATTCCTTCTTTGTGATTAACTCAGCAACCAGAGATGTGAAGGTGACTCAGGGGTGAAAGCTCTTCACATCGAGAACAAAAAGCACTCAAGGGCAGTTAGCACCTCTTCTGGAGTGGGGGTGGGGTGAGGTAATTATCTTTTGACTTCTGTTACGATGTTCAGAAACTGCCTTTTAGATTGAGGTGAACGGAAACTGCATTTCTAATAAGCACCATGGAATTTAGCAAAATTTATGGAGTCGCTTCTCCTCGAATCCGAAACAGGTTTCCAACTCAGTTGGTATCCATGTGGCTCATGTCCAGGACTGAGCATCTCTGCAGCAAATTGCACGGTTAAGGAAAAAGGCAAGGAAAGTGGCATCTCGAACTGGCTCCGAGGTCAGAGCATCCTCACAATGTGATCTGTCGTTCTCGGAATGTAATGCTACCTCCGGTTTTAGGGTGGAGAACATTCTTTGGGACTCTTATTCTGCAAAACAGACACAGTGACTGTAACTATGCTGCACGGTATGATGTGGAACACGGCCTGCTCAGCTTTGTGCATTTTCCCTGTAGTCCGGTGTGTTTCGTGTTCCGTGTAAACGTGAAAGGTGTCCTGTTTCGAGCAATGGGTGAAATCATTTAGCAAAGCAAGAATCGAAATTGCAGTAATGTCAAGCAGCTCATGGTAATTTGACCAAATCATAACCGATCATATGTTCTCACGCACTCACAGATACATTTATAGCTGAAAAGAGTCTGAGAAGATAGACTCAGCATACCATTGATTTTTGTCTGGATCGATGGGCTATCATTATCTGCTGCGAAATTGATATTGTAGACGGGCACATCCCAGCAGCTGTGCGAGTCGGAGAGGGGTCATGGAACCCTTTTCACATGGCTTTGCATCGGTTGTTATGCAGGAGCACAATTGGAAGTGCAAGAAAATGAGCGGCTGCGGGCGGCTGGTAGTGTGGCCGAGCGGTCTAAGGCGCTGGATTAAGGCTCCAGTCTCGACAGAGGCGTGGGTTCGAATCCCACCGCTGCCATTTCTGCTGATCAACTCCAACGACGTCGCTTGCTCAAATGCGGTTTCGACCCCTGCTGCATTTCTGTTTGAAACAGAAGAAAAATGAGTTAGCTTCCCGTGGAAATAACTGTGGTGTGGTGAAGTGTCTGTGCTGTCATGATCGTGTTCGCCTCCCGCGCGGAAAATCGCAAGCAGCTCTGCTGTTGCTTTACGTTCCAGGCAAGTTGAATTTTTACTGGAACCGAATGGAGACTGTTATTTCATCGCTGTTGTGAAACAAAGTCATACGGTGACTCGACTCGTCGTTATTTGGTTTTCTGGCCAATGAGAAAATCGTTCCAATAAATTTCGATGTCATTTGTTATTGAATTTCTCCCATTTACTTCATCTCGGTCCTGGAGACATCGGAAGGGAAAGGTAATCTAATCGAGACTGTGATTGGTGAATTCACTTATTATGGCCCACTCTTGTTATGTTCTTTCTTTCTCTCTTTTCAGCATTGTCTGGGAAGTGGTGGTGCACTCAGTCTCCAGTATGTTTGAAAGAGTAGTTTGGAATTTCCCTGTTGTTAGTTGTGAGATTACTTTATGGCTCATGCCCCCGGCCTGTCTCACATTTTGCATTCATGCTCGCTGTGTCTGAAAATGCATTTGGTTTGCCAGTTTTGTTTGTGTTCTGCGTTAAATGCTTCCTGTTTTGCGATTCGCTCAATACATTACGAATTAACAGGGTTTCTGAGGTAACTTACAGCTGCAAAAATCCTCAACTGAGAATCTGGGAAAATTTCACGGAGTATGGTCAGTCGGAGCAAAAGTAAGGAAGTCGTTCGTTTCTGCAGTGTTTCACAATAATACCTTTCCCGTGAGCAGTCGAACAGACTAAATGATTGTGCCACAGACTGCGACGGCAAGCTCCGCTAAAAAGTAATCCTTTACAGCCGGTGTAAGCAACACAACGTTATTGGCGCACACACCGCGTGGAAACAGATACTTCGTTGTATCTCGTCCATGCTCACCACATAGCCAAAATTAAAGAAGTCCCATTAAACAACGAGCGATTGGAAACAGAAAGGTGAAAGGTAAAATGGCGTCAACTTTCAGTGCTGGGTGCCACTGAGCCTTAGCAGTGGTGACTGCGCCTTGTTTCTGTAGTGTAGTGGTCATCACGTTCGCCTTACGCGCGAAAGGTGCCCATTTCGAAAGTGCGCAGAAACTGCTTTGTTCTTCAACTGCGGCCTTTTACATGGTCAAGATCGGAGTTTTCTTGCTTGCTTTCCCATCTGCAAACCTGCCTTCGAATTTGCTTGAACAAATGTGCTCTCGTAGTGAAATGTAATGCAACTCCATTTAATTACTGTTCAAAGCATTGTAAAGTTTTTCTCCAACCTGGTTCTGTTCATATGCCATTCCGTTTGAGAGTGTAGTTACCGCCTTCTGATCCTTTCACGAAGAGCAGTACCGCATTTGCATTCCTTGCGCAGGCGGCCCGGTTCAAAGACAGGGAAGAAGCTGATGCGCTGGTGTCACAGCGCACCACGGATTCCTGAACGAGTCTGTCTGTCAAATGTACCCCAAAGTCGTCTCTGAAAGACCTCATTTGGAAGCTGTCTGTCGTTATTCAACGTGCGAGAGTTGGCACCAGAGGTCCTGAATCATGTTTTGGAGCAGTTCGCACGTTAGTGGCTCATTCAATCAGCAACAGCAACGAAAGAAATTACACTCTCAGAGGAACCTCTGGACCTGTGCTTTCATAGCGTCGCTAATATTAAGGTGCGCCCCGAGATCTAAGCCACGTCGGAACTGAAACGGAGGAATCGACAGAGAGGCGACAGAATGACATGGCATCCATTTGGTTTTCTTTAAATCACTGACGAGCAGGAAAATGTAAACGGGGAGGGCGAGTGGGGAAGTGAGGCAGTTGCAGCTCTGGTGAAATTCCTTCTTTGTGATTAACTCAGCAACCAGAGACGTGAAGGTGACTCAGGGGTGAAAGCTCTTCACATCGAGAACAAAAAGCACTCAAGGGCAGTTAGCACCTCTTCTGGAGTGGGGGTGGGGTGAGGTAATTATCTTTTGACTTCTGTTACTATGTTCAGAAACTGCCTTTTAGATTGAGGTGAACGGAAACTGCATTTCTAATAAGCACCATGGAATTTAGCAAAATTTATGGAGTCGCTTCTCCTCGAATCCGAAACAGGTTTCCAACTCAGTTGGTATCCATGTGGCTCATGTCCAGGACTGAGCATCTCTGCAGCAAATTGCACGGTTAAGGAAAAAGGCAAGGAAAGTGGCATCTCGAACTGGCTCCGAGGTCAGGGCATCCTCACAATGTGATCTGTCGTTCTCGGAATGTAATGCTACCTCCGGTTTTAGGGTGGAGAACATTCTTTGGGACTCTTATTCTGCAAAACAGACACATTGCAGCACGGTATGATGTGGAACACGGCCTGCTCAGCTTTGTTTATTTTCCCTGTAGTCCGGTGTGTTTCGTGTTCCGTGTAAACGTGAAAGGTGTCCTGTTTCGAGCAATGGGTGAAATCATTTAGCAAAGCAAGAATCGAAATTGCAGTAATGTCAAGCAGCTCATGGTAATTTGACCAAATCATAACCGATCATATGTTCTCACGCACTCACAGATACATTTGTAGCTGAAAAGAGTCTGAGAAGATAGACTCAGCATACCATTGATTTTTGTCTGGATCGATGGGCTATCATTATCTGCTGCGAAATTGATATTGTAGACGGGCACATCCCAGCAGCTGTGCGAGTCGGAGAGGGGTCATGGAACCCTTTTCACATGGCTTTGCATCGGTTGTTATGCAGGAGCACAATTGGAAGTGCAAGAAAATGGGGGGCTGCGGGCGGCTGGTAGTGTGGCCGAGCGGTCTAAGGCGCTGGATTAAGGCTCCAGTCTCGACAGAGGCGTGGGTTCGAATCCCACCGCTGCCATTTCTGCTGATCAACTCCAACGACGTCGCTTGCTCAAATGCGGTTTCGACCCCTGCTGCATTTCTGTTTGAAACAGAAGAAAAATGAGTTAGCTTCCCGTGGAAATAACTGTGGTGTGGTGAAGTGTCTGTGCTGTCATGATCGTGTTCGCCTCCCGCGCGGAAAATCGCAAGCAGCTCTGCTGTTGCTTTACGTTCCAGGCAAGTTGAATTTTTACTGGAACCGAATGGAGACTGTTATTTCATCGCTGTTGTGAAACAAAGTCATACGGTGACTCGACTCGTCGTTATTTGGTTTTCTGGCCAATGAGAAAATCGTTCCAATAAATTTCGATGTCATTTGTTATTGAATTTCTCCCATTTACTTCATCTCGGTCCTGGAGACATCGGAAGGGAAAGGTAATCTAATCGAGACTGTGATTGGTGAATTAACTTATTATGGCCCACTCTTGTTATGTTCTTTCTTTCTCTCTTTTCAGCATTGTCTGGGAAGTGGTGGTGCACTCAGTCTCCAGTATGTTTGAAAGAGTAGTTTGGAATTTCCCTGTTGTTAGTTGTGAGATTACTTTATGGCTCATGCCCCCGGCCTGTCTCACATTTTGCATTCATGCTCGCTGTGTCTGAAAATGCATTTGGTTTGCCAGTTTTGTTTGTGTTCTGCGTTAAATGCTTCCTGTTTTGCGATTCGCTCAATACATTACGAATTAACAGGGTTTCTGAGGTAACTTACAGCTGCAAAAATCCTCAACTGAGAATCTGGGAAAATTTCACGGAGTATGGTCAGTCGGAGCAAAAGTAAGGAAGTCGTTCGTTTCTGCAGTGTTTCACAATAATACCTTTCCCGTGAGCAGTCGAACAGACTAAATGATTGTGCCACAGACTGCGACGGCAAGCTCCGCTAAAAAGTAATCCTTTACAGCCGGTGTAAGCAACACAACGTTATTGGCGCACACACCGCGTGGAAACAGATACTTCGTTGTATCTCGTCCATGCTCACCACATCGCCAAAATTAAAGAAGTCCCATTAAACAACGAGCGATTGGAAACAGAAAGGTGAAAGGTAAAATGGCGTCAACTTTCAGTGCTGGGTGCCACTGAGCCTTAGCAGTGGTGACTGCGCCTTCTTTCTGTAGTGTCGTGGTCATCACGTTCGCCTTACGCGCGAAAGGTGCCCATTTCGAAAGTGCGCAGAAACTGCTTTGTTCTTCAACTGCGGCCTTTTACATGGTCAAGATCGGAGTTTTCTTGCTTGCTTTCCCATCTGCAAACCTGCCTTCGAATTTGCTTGAACAAATGTGCTCTCGTAGTGAAATGTAATGCAACTCCATTTAATTACTGTTCAAAGCATTGTAAAGTTTTTCTCCAACCTGGTTCTGTTCATATGCCATTCCGTTTGAGAGTGTAGTTACCGCCTTCTGAACCTTTCACGAAGAGCAGTTCCGCATTTGCATTCCTTGCGCAGGCGGCCCGGTTCAAAGACAGGGAAGAAGCTGATGCGCTGGTGTCACAGCGCACCACGGATTCCTGAACAAGTCTGTCTGTCAAATGTACCCCAAAGTCGTCTCTGAAAGACCTCATTTGGAAGCTGTCTGTCGTTATTCAACGTGCGAGAGTTGGCACCAGAGGTCCTGAATCATGTTTTGGAGCAGTTCGCACGTTAGTGGCTCATTCAATCAGCAACAGCAACGAAAGAAATTACACTCTCAGAGGAACCTCTGGACCTGTGCTTTCATAGCGTCGCTAATATTAAGGTGCGCCCCGAGATCTAAGCCACGTCGGAACTGAAACGGAGGAATCGACAGAGAGGCGACAGAATGACATGGCATCCATTTGGTTTTCTTTAAATCACTGACGAGCAGGAAAATGTAAACGGGGAGGGCGAGTGGGGAAGTGAGGCAGTTGCTGCTCTGGTGAAATTCCTTCTTTGTGATTAACTCAGCAACCAGAGACGTGAAGGTGACTCAGGGGTGAAAGCTCTTCACATCGAGAACAAAAAGCACTCAAGGGCAGTTAGCACCTCTTCTGGAGTGGGGGTGGGGTGAGGTAATTATCTTTTGACTTCTGTTACTATGTTCAGAAACTGCCTTTTAGATTGAGGTGAACGGAAACTGCATTTCTAATAAGTACCATGGAATTTAGCAACATTTATGGAGTCGCTTCTCCTCGAATCCGAAACAGGTTTCCAACTCAGTTGGTATCCATGTGGCTCATGTCCAGGACTGAGCATCTCTGCAGCAAATTGCACGGTTAAGGAAAAAGGCAACGAAAGTGGCATCTCGAACTGGCTCCGAGGTCAGAGCATCCTCACAATGTGATCTGTCGTTCTCGGAATGTAATGCTACCTCCGGTGTTAGGGTGGAGAACATTCTTTGGGACTCTTATTCTGCAAAACAGACACATTGCAGCACGGTATGATGTGGAAAACGGCCTGCTCAGCTTTGTGCATTTTCCCTGTAGTCTGGTGTGTTTCGTGTTCCGTGTAAACGTGAAAGGTGTCCTGTTTCGAGCAATGGGTGAAATCATTTAGCAAAGCAAGAATCGAAATTGCAGTAATGTCAAGCAGCTCATGGTAATTTGACCAAATCATAACCGATCATATGTTCTCACGCACTCACAGATACATTTGTAGCTGAAAAGAGTCTGAGAAGATAGACTCAGCATACCATTGATTTTTGTCTGGATTGATGGGCTATCATTATCTGCTGCGAAATTGATATTGTAGACGGGCACATCCCAGCAGCTGTGCGAGTCGGAGAGGGGTCATGGAACCCTTTTCACATGGCTTTGCATCGGTTGTTATGCAGGAGCACAATTGGAAGTGCAAGAACATGGGCTGCTGCGGGCGGCTGGTAGTGTGGCCGAGCGGTCTAAGGCGCTGGATTAAGGCTCCAGTCTCGACAGTGACGTGGGTTCAAATCCCACCGATGCCATATCTGCTGATCAACTCCAACGACGTCGCTTGCTCAAATGCGGTTTCGACCCCTGCTGCATTTCTGTTTGAAACAGAAGAAAAATGAGTTAGCTTCCCGCAAGGCAATTAACTGTGGTTTGGTGAAGTGTCTGTGCTGTCATAATCGTGTTCGCCTCCCGCGCAGAAAATCGCAAGCAGCTCTGCTGTTGCTTTACGTTCCAGGCAAGTTGAATTTTTACTGGAACCGAATGGAGACTGTTATTTCATCGCTGTTGTGAAACAAAGTCATACGGTGACTCGACTCGTCGTTATTTGGTTTTCTGGCCAATGAGAAAATCGTTCCAATAAATTTCGATGTCATTTGTTATTGGATTTCTCCCATTTACTTCATCTCGGTCCTGGAGACATCGGAAGGGAAAGGTAATCTAATCGAGACTGTGATTGGTGAATTCACTTATTATGGCCCACTCTTGTTATGTTCTTTCTTTCTTTCTTTTCAGCATTGTCTGGGAAGTGGTGGTGCACTCAGTCTCCAGTATGTTTGAAAGAGTAGTTTGGAATTTCCCTGTTGTTAGTTGTGAGATTACTTTATGGCTCATGCCCCCGGCCTGTCTCACATTTTGCATTCATGCTCGCTGTGTCTGAAAATGCATTTGGTTTGCCAGTTTTGTTTGTGTTCCGCGTTAAATGCTTCCTGTTTTGCGATTCGCTCAATACATTACGAATTAACAGGGTTTCTGAGGTAACTTACAGCTGCAAAAATCCTCAACTGAGAATCTGGGAAAATTTCACGGAGTATGGTCAGTCGGAGCAAAAGTAAGGAAGTCGTTCGTTTCTGCAGTGTTTCACAATAATACCTTTCCCGTGAGCAGTCGAACAGACTAAATGATTGTGCCACAGACTGCGACGGCAAGCTCCGCTAAAAAGTAATCCTTTACAGCCGGTGTAAGCAACACAACGTTATTGGCGCACACACCGCGTGGAAACAGATACTTCGTTGTATCTCGTCCATGCTCACCACATCGCCAAAATTAAAGACGTCCCATTAAACAACGAGCGATTGGAAACAGAAAGGTGAAAGGTAAAATGGCGTCAACTTTCAGTGCTGGGTGCCACTGAGCCTTAGCAGTGGTGACTGCGCCTTGTTTCTGTAGTGTAGTGGTCATCACGTTCGCCTTACGCGCGAAAGGTGCCCATTTCGAAAGTGCGCAGAAACTGCATTGTTCTTCAACTGCGGCCTTTTACATGGTCAAGATCGGAGTTTTCTTGCTTGCTTTCCCATCTGCAAACCTGCCTTCGAATTTGCTTGAACAAATGTGTTCTCATAGTGAAATGTAATGCAACTCCATTTAATTACTGTTCAAAGCATTGTAAAGTTTTTCTCCAACCTGGTTCTGTTCATATGCCATTCCGTTTGAGAGTGTAGTTACCGCCTTCTGAACCTTTCACGAAGAGCAGTTCCGCATTTGCATTCCTTGCGCAGGCGGCCCGGTTCAAAGACAGGGAAGAAGCTGATGCGCTGGTGTCACAGCGCACCACGGATTCCTGAACGAGTCTGTCTGTCAAATGTACCCCAAAGTCGTCTCTGAAAGACCTCATTTGGAAGCTGTCTGTCGTTATTCAACGTGCGAGAGTTGGCACCAGAGGTCCTGAATCATGTTTTGGAGCAGTTCGCACGTTAGTGGCTCATTCAATCAGCAACAGTAACGAAAGAAATTACACTCTCAGAGGAACCTCTGGACCTGTGCTTTCATAGCGTCGCTAATATTAAGGTGCGCCCCGAGATCTAAGCCACGTCGGAACTGAAACGGAGGAATCGACAGAGAGGCGACAGAATGACATGGCATCCATTTGGTTTTCTTTAAATCACTGACGAGCAGGAAAATGTAAACGGGGAGGGCGAGTGGGGAAGTGAGGCAGTTGCAGCTCTGGTGAAATTCCTTCTTTGTGATTAACTCAGCAACCAGAGACGTGAAGGTGACTCAGGGGTGAAAGCTCTTCACATCGAGAACAAAAAGCACTCAAGGGCAGTTAGCACCTCTTCTGGAGTGGGGGTGGGGTGAGGTAATTATCTTTTGACTTCTGTTACTATGTTCAGAAACTGCCTTTTAGATTGAGGTGAACGGAAACTGAATTTCTAATAAGCACCATGGAATTTAGCAAAATTTATGGAGTCGCTTCTCCTCGAATCCGAAACAGGTTTCCAACTCAGTTGGTATCCATGTGGCTCATGTCCAGGACTGAGCATCTCTGCAACAAATTGCACGGTTAAGGAAAAAGGCAAGGAAAGTGGCATCTCGAACTGGCTCCGAGGTCAGAGCATCCTCACAATGTGATCTGTCGTTCTCGGAATGTAATGCTACCTCCGGTTTTAGGGTGGAGAACATTCTTTGGGACTCTTATTCTGCAAAACAGACACAGTGACTGTAACTATGCTGCACGGTATGATGTGGAACACGGCCTGCTCAGCTTTGTGCATTTTCCCTGTAGTCCGGTGTGTTTCGTGTTCCGTGTAAACGTGAAAGGTGTCCTGTTTCGAGCAATGGGTGAAATCATTTAGCAAAGCAAGAATCGAAATTGCAGTAATGTCAAGCAGCTCATGGTAATTTGACCAAATCATAACCGATCATATGTTCTCACGCACTCACATATACATTTGTAGCTGAAAAGAGTCTGAGAAGATAGACTCAGCATACCATTGATTTTTGTCTGGATCGATGGGCTATCATTATCTGCTGCGAAATTGATATTGTAGACGGGCACATCCCAGCAGCTGTGCGAGTCGGAGAGGGGTCATGGAACCCTTTTCACATGGCTTTGCATCGGTTGTTATGCAGGAGCACAATTGGAAGCGCAAGAAAATGGGGGGCTGCGGGCGGCTGGTAGTGTGGCCGAGCGGTCTAAGGCGCTGGATTAAGGCCCCAGTCTCGACAGAGGCGTGGGTTCGAATCCCACCGCTGCCATTTCTGCTGATCAACTCCAACGACGTCGCTTGCTCAAATGCGGTTTCGACCCCTGCTGCATTTCTGTTTGAAACAGAAGAAAAATGAGTAAGCTTCCCGTGGAATTAACTGTGGTGTGGTGAAGTGTCTGTGCTGTCATGATCGTGTTCGCCTCCCGCGCAGAAAATCGCAAGCAGCTCTGCTGTTGCTTTACGTTCCAGGCAAGTTGAATTTTTACTGGAACCGAATGGAGACTGTTATTTCATCGCTGTTGTGAAACAAAGTCATACGGTGACTCGACTCGTCGTTATTTGGTTTTCTGGCCAATGAGAAAATCGTTCCAATAAATTTCGATGTCATTTGTTATTGAATTTCTCCCATTTACTCCATCTCGGTCCTGGAGACATCGGAAGGGAAAGGTAATCTAATCGAGACTGTGATTGGTGAATTCACTTATTATGGCCCACTCTTGTTATGTTCTTTCTTTCTCTCTTTTCAGCATTGTCTGGGAAGTGGTGGTGCACTCAGTCTCCAGTATGTTTGAAAGAGTAGTTTGGAATTTCCCTGTTGTTAGTTGTGAGATTACTTTATGGCTCATGCCCCCGGCCTGTCTCACATTTTGCATTCATGCTCGCTGTGTCTGAAAATGCATTTGGTTTGCCAGTTTTGTTTGTGTTCCGCGTTAAATGCTTCCTGTTTTGCGATTCGCTCAATACATTACGAATTAACAGGGTTTCTGAGGTAACTTACAGCTGCAAAAATCCTCAACTGAGAATCTGGGAAAATTTCACGGAGTATGGTCAGTCGGAGCAAAAGTAAGGAAGTCGTTCGTTTCTGCAGTGTTTCACAATACTACCTTTCCCGTGAGCAGTCGAACAGACTAAATGATTGTGCCACAGACTGCGACGGCAAGCTCCGCTAAAAAGTAATCCTTTACAGCCGGTGTAAGCAACACAACGTTATTGGCGCACACCGCGTGGAAACAGATACTTCGGTGTATCTCGTCCATGCTCACCACATAGCCAAAATTAAAGAAGTCCCATTAAACAACGAGCGATTGGAAACAGAAAGGTGAAAGGTAAAATGGCGTCAACTTTCAGTGCTGGGTGCCACTGAGCCTTAGCAGTGGTGACTGCGCCTTGTTTCTGTAGTGTAGTGGTCATCACGTTCGCCTTACGCGCGAAAGGTGCCCATTTCGAAAGTGCGCAGAAACTGCTTTGTTCTTCAACTGCGGCCTTTTACATGGTCAAGATCGGAGTTTTCTTGCTTGCTTTCCCATCTGCAAACCTGCCATCGAATTTGCTTGAACAAATGTGCTCTCGTAGTGAAATGTAATGCAACTCCATTTAATTACTGTGCAAAGCATTGTAAAGTTTTTCTCCAACCTGGTTCTGTTCATATGCCATTCCGTTTGAGAGTGTAGTTACCGCCTTCTGATCCTTTCACGAAGAGCAGTACCGCATTTGCATTCCTTGCGCAGGCGGCCCGGTTCAAAGACAGGGAAGAAGCTGATGCGCTGGTGTCACAGCGCACCACGGATTCCTGAACGTGTCTGTCTGTCAAATGTACCCCAAAGTCGTCTCTGAAAGACCTCATTTGGAAGCTGTCTGTCGTTATTCAACGTGCGAGAGTTGGCACCAGAGGTCCTGAATCATGTTTTGGAGCAGTTCGCACGTTAGTGGCTCATTCAATCAGCAACAGCAACGAAAGAAATTACACTCTCAGAGGAACCTCTGGACCTGTGCTTTCATAGCGTCGCTAATATTAAGGTGCGCCCCGAGATCTAAGCCACGTCGGAACTGAGACGGAGGAATCGACAGAGAGGCGACAGAATGACATGGCATCCATTTGGTTTTCATTAAATCACTGACGAGCAGGAAAATGTAAACGGGGAGGGCGAGTGGGGAAGTGAGGCAGTTGCAGCTCTGGTGAAATTCCTTCTTTGTGATTAACTCAGCAACCAGAGTTCTGGGGAATGGCAGTTATAGAATGTCAGGGACAGAACGTTCCAGGGAATGTCAGTTATAGAATGTCGGGGACATAACGTTCTGGGGAACCCCTTGACCTGTCCATCACCTTTCCCCCCTACCCACCCTACCAAAATGATGTACTGTGCCTGGACACACTGTAACATTAATGGGGTGAGAGACGGAGGGTCCAATCACAGGAATGGGAACTAAAGGCATTGCCAGATCAGCTATGGTTAGATACACCACATTCTCAATCCACCACACAGAACCAGCCCAGATACCATAGACCCAGAGGACAGATCTGTTTACCATGGAACACTGTGCAAACCAAGCCAGTGTACTGCTCAGTACAACCCAACAATCTGTCCAGATTCATCCATTGCCCTGGTCAATACAATCCAGTAATCAGTCCAGAGTGGAACACTGCGCAGACCACAGCAGTGCATTGATCTATAAACCCAAACCATATATCTGTCTAGCGCAGTGAGCTGTACATACCACAGCAGGGCATTGATGTATAAACCCGGACTAGATATCTGTCCAGCACTGGGAGCTGTGCAGACCACAGCAATGCACTAATGTTTGAATCTGAAACAAATATCCATCCAGCATGGGAAGCTGCACAGACCACATCATGGCATTATCTATAAACCTCAACCAGTTAGTCTGACCTGCACACCGACCTGTGCAGTGGTCACCCGTGAATTAATCTGTAAACCAGGAGCAGTTACCCTCCCAGCATGTAGGACTGTACACCATCCCAGTGCAGTGATCTGTAACCCAGGAGCAGTTACCCTCCCAGTATGTCGTACTGTGTACCCCACCCCAGTGCATTGATCTGCAAACCAGGAGCTGTTACCCTCCCAACATGTAGGACTGTGTACACCATCCCTGTGCATTGGTCTGTAAACCAGGATCAGTTACCCTCCCAGCATGTAGGACTGTGTACACCACCCCAGTGCATTGCTCAGTTACACTGTGTTACATCCTTGCCCAGCGTGGAGAAACTTGCAGCCCATATTGGAAGTGAAAGGATGTGCAGCTCCCATCCATTTACAGTTCCATCTCTCCATTGTACCATGATAAAGGGGTGCTGCGGGTATGTTAGCAATGGGGAAAAGTGTTGTTTTTGCAAATATAGGAAAAAACATACAGAAAAGGGGTACAGCAAGAGAACTATTAACTCTGCAGGTATTTAGGGAAGAGCATCTCCACTTTTCATTGCATAATTATGGATAATTAAGTACTAACTTTAATGTAGATTTATTAAAGGAAATAATTCCTTTTACCATAATGTTTAAAACAACAGTTTCAGCAAAAAGCTAAGATTACTGAAATATAAGTGAAATACCAAAAAGATACATTGTTAAGATGTATGTACAAAAATGGAATGTACCTATGGACAATGAAAGAAGTTACAAAGGGGAACATCGAGATAAGCGTTTAGCCATATGACAGCATGTTCAAGGGGGAAAAATTGCCAACTTGGAAAGAAGGGGGTAATGGGCATAGAGCATAGATGGGTAGAGGCGAAATAGTAAGAGAGATTGAGAAATTACGAGTCTGGAGAGATGACCTCACTCAGCACAAAGGGTATAACTGTACACTAACCTCAGTTCTGATTTGTTCATTGAAGCCTTTACTTGCAAGTTCGTAATAAATTGTCTTATTTCCAGTTTTGGTGGTCTCGTCTAAATTTTATTGATTTTGTTTCTAACAGGTGTAAACATTACATGCCAGAGAGAGATGGCGTGGGAATCAGTTTAAATATCACACATGGGAGGGGTTTGAGGTATAGGCACAGAAGGGGTGACTGAGAGACAGTATCATGGAAGGATGTGTTCCCAGGTTTGAGAATGCTGAAATGCAGACACTTCGATAGCATCCTATAACATGATCTAGCCTTCCCAGGAAAGATGGCAAAACGGGATATTGGTGTGAGGCTAGATGAGCATTTGTTCTGCATCTTTGTAACTGGAATTGGTTTCAACAGAATCTATGACTCATTGGGCAGATGCTAACAATAATTTATCTTTGTTTGATTTTCCTTGAGTGTGACAGAGGGATCGTCCTCACGAGGCTGAGCTAGTTTCCTGGTGCTATCGTATCAAACTCACCTCATTAACTACCCACTCCACCCCATGGTGTCCTTCTCTTTCAAAACCAGCCCGATTCTCCCACCCATCATGGCAGGTGGTACTCACTACCGCCCGGGTGCCCCTGGAGATTCCGTGATCCCTGACACTGGTGACACCTTTAAAAGGCCAATGGGCACACGGTTGAGCTTTCTCCGTTTGGAACTGCCCTGCACAGTTTAACCCGAGCACGGCAGATAAGGGGCAATTACACCACGGTTTGTCGACAGGGCTATGGAAGTCTTGGTGAATGGGCTAGTACAGAGGGGGACCATTCTCTTCCCAGAGGGGGCCACACCACCAGACCCACCGAGCATGGTTTGAACTCCCCATCCAGCTCAGTGCAGTATCTGCGGTCTGCAGAAATGTCCAGCAAAACAGGACAAGCATCAATAACCTTTCCCACTCTGTCAGGATAAGGGTCAGTGTATTGTCTCTGCTCCCTCACACTCACTGTATATCTGTTATAGCACCGACCCCCAAACAAGGCTTATGCTCCACCACTCTCACTGCTGCATGCAGCACTTTCCTCTTTCTCTCTCTCTCTCTCTCCACTACATCCTCACACTAATAACACTGCATGCATAAAACACTGTGGACTGACTCCCTCCGGATATCTCACCATGACCCCGTCCCCCACCTTCACCAGCACTAACATCAGGGCCACCCCCTCTCAACCTCCCTCCCTCCCTCCCTTTCTCCCATTCCAGGAGAAACAGCCTGGAATAGGACAGAAAGGGCCAGGCCGGGAGGTGGAGTGCCCGACCATCCGTTCCTCCACCCCCTCCCCCTTCCATGTGGGGAGGACCCTGGCACGAGCAGGAGAGGACCAGGATGCCTCGTGTGGTGATTCTGAAACATCCACGTCCCACCGACCGAGTAAGGAGCAATGTTCAGTGAAGGGCAACTCTCATTTTAAACCCACCGGCAGCTCCGTTTCCCCCCGGCACAACTTAGAAGCCGTGGCCCTAATGCCATCTCCCTTTTGTGTCGAGCTTGTACAAATGGTATCCCCACGGTCTCGGTGGGCAGAGGGTGGGCTCACAACGCATCATCAACACCACCTCCCAGGAAGGGAGCACGGAGGCTCCCTCCTACCTCCCCCTGTAAACATCTCAGATACTGAAACTAATCTGTGAGAGTTACTGCTCTCCCCACTTGTCATGATATCTTCAATAATCTGTGCTCATATACACGCAGCGCCCTCTAGTCTTTCAACCCCATTATAACGGCACAGTCTGTTTTAAACTGTCTTTCATTGTCTTTCCCACCACAGCACATCACCTCACACAGCTCTGCATTAATCCCCATCTGCCTTACACCTGAACACTACACCAACGTGTCACTGTCCTGTTACAGTTCCACATTCTCCTCCATAGACTTTACAATTCTTCCAGGTTTGGTGCCATCTACAAACATTGAGATTGTCATAGCATCACAGTCGCCATGAAATAACTGAAATCCTGCCATACTCACGAGTGTGAGCAAGTGAAATACTGATATATTCCCACGGACAGAGTCAAATAATCACATGCTGTCAATGGAGCAACAAAAATCCTGACACTTACGAGACAGAATGGATGAAATATTGACAAACCACAGAGCAAGAGAAATCCGGATAGGTTCCACTTATCCATATTCATCAGGGTATAATGTGGTGAAGTTGAAAGCATGTACTGTACCTTTAAGAGAGAGGGTGAATGCGGTTCTGAACTGAGAGCTTACAAGCACCTGTGATATGAGAGGATGACAGACCCAGAAACAGTATATTGCTGTAGAGTTGGAGTGGGGTAATAAGCAGTTAAGAGAAAGGGGGTCCCAGAATTGTGAATATTTGATGTAAAATGTTCAGTTTCAGAGTGAACAAATAAATTGATGTTTTTATTTAAACGGTGAAATTTGGCAGATCTGTCAGACATATTTTAACAGTTTACGAGGCGAATTGAGCATTTCTTTATGTTTCATGTAAGTTACCAGATGAGCTTCACGCCGCGCCCTGACAATTCCCCTGTGTGTCTGTGTGTCTCTGTGTGGGGCAGGTCAAGAAGTCTCTGTGGTGTTTAAAGTGATGCAATGCCACCCTCTGTTGGTCTCCACACGCCACTGCACAGGCATTGGCAGAGGGTGAAAACCAACAGGGATTCATTCATCGAGGGGGAGGGAGAGGGCAGCTGCTCACAGGACAATCCAAACGGATGTCTTATCCGTGTACTGATCTAAATGTCCTTTAAACGTTGTAGCTGTCCCTGCTTTCACCACTTCCTCTGGAAGTTCATTCCACACACAAGCCAGCTTCTGTCTAAAATAATTACCTCTCATGACTTTTGTAAATCTTTTTCCTCGCACCTTAAAATATCCCTCAGTTTTGAATTCCCACCTCGAGGGAAAAGACATCAGCACTTCAGCTTATCTGTACCCCTCATTTTTTTAGAAACCTCTGTAAATTTACCCCTTAATCTCATACTCTCTAATGAAAAAAGTCCCAGCCTACCCAGCCTTTCCTTATAGCTCACTCCCTCCATTCCCAGCAACATCCAGGTTAATCTCTTCTGAACTCTCTCCAGCTTAATAATATCAAGGTCAATAATATCAAAGTGAATAGTCAAGGTGTTTTCTAAGGATACGGGGTCCAAACCTAGAGGATATGGGCTTAAGGTGAGAGGGGAAACATTTAAAAGTGACCTAGGGGGCAGCTTTTTCACCCAGAGGGTGGTGTGCCTATAGAATGAGCGGGCAGGGTGACCAGTATTCCAGAAGAGGTCTCACCAATGTCCTGTACAATCTCAACATGACGTCCCAATTCCGATACTCAAAAGTCTGACCAATGAAGACTTGTGTGCTAAACACCTTAACCACACTATCTATATGAGATGCAAATTTTAAAGAATTATACCTGACGGCCTAGGTCTCTGTTATACAGCACTGCCAAAGGCTCTGCTTTTAATTGTATAGGTTCTGCTCTTGTTTGATTTACCAAATCCCATACCTCGCATTAATCCAAACTAAGCTGCATCTGCCACCCCTCAGCCCAGTGTGTGATATTACTGCCACATCACCCTCCCCATTCAATTTTAAAATGCCCATCCCTCTCCAGGATTCCTGCACACTCCGGCCTTGACTTTCACAAAGACACTGAGCTTGGGTTGCCTTGTGTGGTTTGGGGGAGGAGGGACAGATTGTAGACACAGTCAGTGGGGAGGAGAGGCTGGACAGTAATCAGCGGCCTGGTATCATTTCATGGTTTTAGGAAGAGGGCAATCACACGTTAGAGTTGACGAATACTGATTGGTGTTTTGGGGTCAGAAATTATGGTCTTTCTCCGTCTCAGGTGTTCAGTCATAAATATCTCTTTGAGACCCTTAATTGTGCAGAGTGTGTCTGCAGGTTTCTTTCCCTAATATTGCAGACTACCAATAATAGCGATAAAAGATGTTCATAGTTAATTTTGATGGCACAGCACATACACTCAACATCCTACTGTTGAGACAAATATCATGCATTTGTTTAACAATACAAAGTGTTTTGTGTAGTTCAGTTATGGTAACCTAATTATAACAAATCCACACCGAGCTGAAAGCTGACACTTAATATATGACCCAAAATCTGTGTATGACAGTATAGTGGGTAATGGCCCTGACTCTGATCCAGAGGTATGGATTTGATTGCAGTTCCTGAACGTGTGTGGCAGTGTTCCTCGCTCTGGACTCTAAGTTCTAACTTCAAGTCCTGCCTGTTGCAGAGGTATGTCCCATCATGTCAGAACAGGCTAATTAGCAAACACACAGGAAAATAATGTTACAGCTTTATGGGTATTGCTGAGTGATGCTAGTCCCTATCTCCGGGCACAAAGGTCTAGGTGTAAATCCCACAGAAATGTCTCATGATACATCTGAACAAACCGATTAAAATGGATTTAGAATTGTGACTTGGTGGAGAAGGAAGAGCTGTCAGTATTGCATTTCAGAATTAAGGCCCAGGGTGAATGAAAGTACAGCCATTCGTGTTGATTGAAGTCACATTTTGCAGCAGTAAATGTTTATAAAACCAGAACGGTCATGGACAGGGTGAGTTGTCAGGGATTTTCCCCAGGTTAGGGGCATCCAAAACTAGAGGGCATTGGTTGAAAGAGAGAGGGGAAAGGTTTTGAAGAGGCCTAAGGAGCACCTTTTCACACAGAGGGTGGTGTGCGTATGGAATGAGCTGCCAGAGGAAGTGGTGGAAGCTAGTACAACTACAGCATGTAAAAGGCATCTGGATGCTGACATACCTGCTGAGCTTTTCCAGCAATTTCTGTATTTCTTTGAAAAATGCATTCATTTTAACACAGGTATTCTGAATAAATTAAACATTTTATTTTTTTAATGACGCAGGGCCATGTAAACA
The DNA here is from genome assembly GCF_037043375.1 of Chiloscyllium plagiosum. Lineage (NCBI taxonomy): Eukaryota > Metazoa > Chordata > Chondrichthyes > Orectolobiformes > Hemiscylliidae > Chiloscyllium > Chiloscyllium plagiosum. The sequence continues at coordinate 90,935,327 of NW_028270152.1, forward strand.
TATTTCAAATCGACTAAGACCATTTTCTGCGAAGGTTATGGCTCTGTGTATGACAACAGCAACGATGTACCTACATAGAACAGGGAATGTGATGAAGACATAGTTTGGACAATGTTCAAGGAGAAGTCACATGGTCCAGTTTGGGAGAGGATGACATTACTGTGTGATTCAGCTCAGAAAGGGATAGCATTTACATACATTTGGGAAGGTAAGGGCTGATCGGGGTAGACAACGTGGCTTTCTGCATGGGAAATCAAGTCTCATTAATTTGGTTGAGTTTTTTGAAGAGGTGACAAAGAAGATTGATGAAGGCAGTTTGGGAGATATTGTCTATGTGGACTTGCAAGGTGTTCATTTAAAGAACAAAGACCAAAGAAAATTGACAGCCCAGGAACAGGCCCTTCGCCCTCCAAGCCTGAGCCGATCCAAATGTACTGTCGAAATCTGTCGCCCAATTCGTAAGAATCTGTATCCCTCTGCTCCCCACCTACTCATGCATCTGTCCAGACGCATCATAAATGAATCTACTGTGCCTGCCTCTACCACCTCTGCTAGCAACGCGTTCCAAACGCCCACCACCCTCTGTGTGAAGTATTAGCTGCGTGTCTCCCTCTTAATGTTCCACTGCTCATCTTGAAAGCACGACCTCGAGTTATAGAATCCTTCACTCTGGGAAAAAAGCTTGTCTCTGTCCACCCGGTCTATACTCTTCATGGTTTTGCAAACCTCAATCAGGTCCCCCCTCAATATCCTTTATTCTTGTGAAAATAAACCTAACCTACTCAGCCCCTCTTCATAGCTAGTATTTCGTTCTGATTGGTAGTCAGATTAGTAAGTTTCGGTCACGTGGGATACAGGGGAAGCTAGTCACAATTGGCTTGAAAGAAAAGGGATATTTTTCAGACTGGAGGCTTGTGATCACCAGTGTGCTGTAAGAATCAGTACTGAGTTCACTGCATTTCATCATTTATGTAAAAGATTTAGATGTGAATATAGGGGCAATAGTTAGTAAGTTTACAGATGGCATCAGAAAGGTGGTGTAGTAGATTATCGCAGAGTACAACAAGACCACAATTAAATGGGACAAAAGGGCAAAGAGTGACAAATGAAGTTTAATTTAGATAATTACGAGGTAATACATTTTGGGAAAGCAAATCAAGGCATAAATTATACACTTAATGGTAAGGTCCTGGGGCGTGTTGTGGAACATAGGGACCTAGGACTGCAGTTGCATTGTTCCTTGAAAGTGGAGTTCCAGATAGACAGTGTGGTGCAGAACACATTTGGCACATTTGCCTTAATCAGTCAGAGCATTGAGTATAGGAGTTGTGGTGGTATGTTGCATCTGTACAGGATGTTGGTGAGGCCACTTTAAGAATACTGTGTACAACTCGGTTTTCTGCAGAAATGATTTACACAGATGTCCCAGGACTGGAAGTTTGAGCTTTAGGGACAGGTTGATTAGTTTGAGGTGCTTTCTCCTGGAGTGTCAGAGGTTGAGAGGTGACATTATAGAGTTTCATAAAACCATCGGGGCATGGATATTCTGAACAGTCACGTTCTGCTCCCCAGGATAAGGGAGTCCAGAACAAGAGGGCATAGGGTGAAGGGGAGAGGTCAAATGATTTAGAAGGGACCCGAAGGTAACTGTTTCACACAGAGAGTGGTGTGTGTACAGAAAGTGCTGTCAGAGGAAGTGGTGAAGGCAGTTACAATAGCACGATTAAAATATATCTGAGAGGAGGGATATTGGCCAAATGCTGGCAAATGGGACTGGATCAGATTTCATATCTGATCGGAGTGAACAGATTGGACTAACGGGTCTGTTTCCGTTCTGCATGACTCTCTTATTCTATAAGAGGGATGATGAAAAATTCTGAAAGGCCCTTCCAAGTCGGAATTCTCTTCACTGGAAGTTTATCGTGCCTCTATGTTCACAATGATTGAACGTTGCGTTAGTTAAATATTTGACAGAGAAGTGAGTCATGCACAATGGGTCGCAGACAGGAAAGTGGGGCTGAGACCCCAACCTGATCAGCCACAATCTTACTGCCTGGTGGAGAAGGCTCCAAGTATCTAATGACCCACTCCTGCCTCTCAGTCCCATGTTCCTGTGTTCCATTCAGCCCTTCGTACCTGCTAGACAGGAACAGTTGGAGGGCACTTACTCCTATAACCTGTTGCACAGAAACAGAGGAGACCATTAAGCCTCTCAAGACTGTCGCACACGCTTTGAGGTGATTTGGGAAATGTAATTGAATAATCCAGGCTGTGTATGAAAGAGGCCCCTCATCTCTGTTTACAGAGCTTCCCCTATCTGCACCTTATGCTTCGTTTGTTGGTCATGTTGTAGACCCAGATTCACTGTGGATACAGCCCACATACCTCACCCAGAGATGGCTCACAAAATCATTTGGTCTCCTTGAGTGCAACATGCAATACCAGAACATTCATAAAAAAAACACCCACTAACTTTCCAATAACAGAATGTGAGAACATCAGAAACAGGGGCAGGTCGTTCACTCCCCAAGCCTGCCTAGCCCTTCACTAAAATCATGGCTGATCTGCTCCTGGCCTCAAATCCTCTTTCATACCCAATTCCTCATAGCCGTCAACTTTCTGACAGTTCAATATCCATCTATTTCCTCTTCACATACTTTCAGTCAGCTAGCTCCCTGAACACTCTTGAGAAGAGAAATCCTGACATTCAATCCCACCTGTTTGAAGAAAACACTTGCTGCTCCTATATCATGGTTTATTGATATGAATAAAAGAGGTTGAGACAAGAGTTCAGGTAAAAATGACTGGCCGCGATATCAAGGAACTGGTTGGCTTCTGCTGACATCAAGGAGCTTAACAAAACTAGACATCATGGGAATCAGACTAAATTATCCAGTGTTTGGAGTCAGCCATGGCACAAAGGAAGATGTTCATCATCTCAGTCCAGGGTCAGCTCTGTGGGAGATCCGCAGGGTAGCTTCCTCTTCACAAACAGCTTCAGCTGCTTCATCAATGTCTCCCCGCCCCCACTCTCCCCACCATAAGATCAGAAGTGGGGATGGTCACTGAAGATTCCACAATGTTCAGAACGTTTTATACCTCGTCAGCTCCTGAACTGGTCTGTGTCCATGTGCAGCAAGACCCAGACTCCATTGAGATTTGTGCTGTTAAAGTGTCAGTAACCTTCATGTCACAGCACTGCCTGAGCACATTGCCACAGTAAAACAAGAGTTCATTCAGCACCTCACGCTGGTTTCGCAGAAATATGAGGAAGCAATTCAGCCCATTGACACTGTTGGAGAAGAAGAGGGATGGCCTATTCAGTGCCTCCAGCCTATTACTCAGGAAGAGAAGGAGCATAGTGTGATGGACCACACCAGAGCCCCTCGAAAATATTTGATGGCGGTAGCCTAGACGCTAATGTTTTCTTATTTTAAAGGAAATGTAAATTTTCTGTTCCAGATGCAATGTGAGTGGTCAAACTACTCGATGGTAAGCAAAATACCATTAGTTCAACACGAAAGAAGAAATAACACCACAGAAAGAGGAATTTAGAATAACGTAATTCTATTGGACAGCTTAACAGAATAATGGATCTAGGAACTATTACTAATGAACTGTTCCAATATAGGGAAATCCCATAAACACAGCCCTTGGCAAAAAGGAAAATTCAGACACAGAATGTCACAAATATTTCTCCATTCCAGGAATTAAAAACAGCATCAAAAGAAAATTCAGAGAGAGTACCAGCCAGGAGATAGTCACTGACGCTTCCAACTCTGTGGAGACCCCTATGTTTTTTGATGTTACTGAGAAACCAAAACCCAGAGCTCCGAATGTGTGAGAGCTGGCCACACCCGTTCAGGCTGTATTAAAATTAACCTAAGGCCTCGCTAGTTGTATACTCAAGTGGCCTAAACTAGGCAGCTTGGTAACAATCTCTCTTTTAAAATAAACCAGGACAAAATAACCTCTTAAAGCTGCAGCATTGTCACACTGGTCAGTACATCGAGCTGTCAAACAGGAACCAGGGGGAACCTAGTCATGCCCTTGCCCTGTCCAATTGGACGAGGAAGAATCCAGTCAGTCCCTTGAGTCACATACACAGAAACAGTAGGAGGCCATTCCCATCTCAGTAGACTTACACGGGGGCAGAATGAGGTAATTGATGCTGATTCCTGATGATATCTTTATGCCCAAAATGTCGATTCTCCTGCTTCAAGCATGCTGGCTGACCTACTGTGCTTTTCCAGCAATGGTCGCTCTACTCTGAACTCCAACATCGGCAGACTTAAGTGTCTCCTAAATGATGCTCTAACATGATTAACAAGTGGAGCAGAGGCTGCACAGACCGTTGCTCATGATACACACGTGGGGCTTTAACGTGGTTTTCTAGTGGTGAGCAGGGAAGCCATATGTCTTGTGTGAAGTCTCAAGAAGGCATCTTTCATCTCCAAGAAGACACCCAAGAAGACACCCTGGTGCTCTCTATGTAGGGCGGAAGCTGGTGGGAATGGCTACCTGTTTCAGATGGAAGGTATTGTGGCTGTTGTTGGGGATTGTGAACAACATGACGTTGAGTACGGGTTCACACAGTGACTGAACATTTTTTTTTAGATTAGATTAGATTACATTACAGTGTGGAAACAGGCCCAACAAGTCCACACCGACCCGCCGAAGCGAAACCCACCCATACCCCTACATTTACCCCTTACCTAACACTACGGGCAATTTAGTATGGCCAATTCACCTGGCCCTGCACATCTTTGGACTGTGGGAGGAAACCGGAGCACCCGGAGGAAACCCACGCAGACACGGGGAGAACGTGCAAACTCCACACAGTCAGTCGCCTGAGGCGGGAATTGAACCCGGGTCTCTGGCGCTGTGAGGCAGCAGTGCTAACCACTGTGCCACCGTGCCGCCCGCAAACGTGGGGAGAATTAATTTAGGCATATAAACTATTAGGAAAGCCACATAAGACTGATGAATGGACTCTCTAAGTTCATATAATGGTGATCTTGTTCATGCTGATCTTGTCTAGTGCACGTCCTGTTACCTTACTCTGTCCAAGTCTATTTCCACTCTACGATCTGCCTGGCCATGTTCACTATGATCTTCCTCCACTGCTCATAAATAAAGTGTTTCCCTGTAATGAGGTACACGTGGCAATAAATGAAACCAATTAATCCTGGTTAAAGTATGGAATTTCTCACCCTATCAATGTCTGTTTTGGAAATAAGTGTTCGCTGCCACTCCTCGTGTTTCAGCATCACAATTTCTTCGTCTCCCACAGCTCCACAGATTAAACACTCAGCTTATTCACTCTATCCTCATGTTACCATCATCCATGTCAGTGGTAAGGAGATCATTCCTTACAAAGGAGATCGAATCTGTAGAGAGTGCCCCAAATGCTCTCTCAGCAAGGCTCTACAACATCAGGAAGATGGCTTTACTTATGTACTCGAATCATCTTACAATGAAGGACAGCATACCATTGTCTGCACCCATTACTTACATAGGGTTTGATTCAGACTGGTCTGCATAAATTTGTGAGTGGGAGATCATGCTTGCCAAATTTCTTAGAGTCCTTTGGTGAAGTGACCAAGAAGGTTGATGAGGGCAGAGTGGTAAACGTATTCTCTATGGATTTCAGTAAGGCCTTTGATAAGGTTCCATATGGCAGGCTGCTCTGGAAGGTTCCATCACGTGGAATGCTGGGGGATTTGGCCAATTGGTTACACAGTTGGGTTGATGGTCGGAAGCAGAGTGTTTAGTGGAAGGATGCTTGTCAGACTGGAGGCTGGGTCCAAAGCTTTTTGTTACCAATGATTTGGTTAAGAATGTACAAGGCATGATTAGTAAGTTTGCATATGACACTAAAATAAGTGGGAGCATGATCAGTGAGGACGATTATCAGAAATTGCAGCAGGACCTTAATCAGGTGGGCGAGTGGGCTGTGAAATGGCAAATGGAATTTAATATAGATGTGTGAGGTCTTGCATTTTGGAATCTCAAATCAAGGTAGGAGTTTCGCGGTGAATGGGCGGGCCTTAAGGGGTGTAGTGGGCAGAGAGACCTTGGAATTCAGGTGCCCGGTTCCCTGAGAGTGGAGTCACAGGTAGGCAGGGCAGTGAAGAAGGCTTTTGGCACACTGGCCTTCGTCAGGCAGGACATTGAGTATAGAAGTTGGGAATTTATGTTGCAGTTACACAGGACTTTGGTAAGGCCGCACTTGGAGTATTGTGTTCATTTTGTCAACTTGTTATAGGGATGATATAATGAAATTAGAAAGAGTGCAGAAGAAATTTACAAAGATGTTGTCAGGACCCAATGGTCTGAGTTATAGGGAGAGGTTGGACAAGCTAGGACCTTTTCTTTAGAGTGTAGCAGACTGAGGGGGACCTTATAGAGCTGTATAAGATCATGAGGGATAGGGTGAATGTTCTCAGTCTTTTCCAAAGTTTAGAGAATCGAGGACGAGATGGGATCAGTTTAAGGTTAAAGAGGTCGGAATAAAAGGGAACCTGAGGGACCAATTATTTACATAAATGGCTGGTACGTGGATGAGCTACCAGAAGATGTGGCTGAGGGGGGTTATTAACAACATTTTAAAAGCATTTGGAAAAATATGCGGATTGGAACGTACCAGAAGGATATGGGCCAACTGCAGGGAAATGGGGTTAGTGTGAATGGAGTCGAACCCCTTTGTTAATTAAAATCAAACACCCAGAAAAGCTCGCCTCACATCGTAATCTGTTAACATATGAGTGACACAGATCTCCTACATTCGACTATTTAAACAAAAATTAGCAAGTTAGTTTCTTAACTTTAATAGTGAACACTAAATAACAACTATTCACAAATACAAGCCCTCCTTTTCTTAGCTACTTACTATCTGACTCCAACTCAGTAAACATATGCTATTCCAACAACCCACATATTAAACGTTACAATCTCAAGATCACACAGTCTCTATCATCCCCGCTGTGTTCACTCTTTCAGCAGTTACTCTGCTGTTGGATGGCAGCGGCTCCCCCTCTATTTTCAAAATGCTGGGTTTATTTACTTCCCATTATACAATAATTCTCATAATTTGATTGATTTCCAGGTGTACGAACAATAATATTCAAATACCATTGGCTTCGGATATTCTGAGCATTATTTAAAGTCTTTGATTGCATTTGAATTGCTGTCAAAACAGCAACCAAAACTCAGCCTTCCTTTTCCCAGCTAATTGTTACATTTGGAACAGTCTGACCTTTAGCTGGCATCTCTGGCTGGACTTTCGATTCAGCAAAACCCGTCCTATCTTAAAGTGAACAGACATTGATTAGATTCCAGGCAGTAACACATCCCGGGCTATCTGTTATTCTGTATACTAACCTCCTTGAATCCTTTGATTAGATTCCAGGCCGTAACCCCTCCTGGGCTATCTGTTATTCTGTGTATAACCCACCCTGAACACCTCGATTCGATTCCAGGCTGTAACTCACTCCGGGGTATCTGTTATTCTGTATATAAACTACCCTGAACCCCTCGATTACATTCCAGCCTGTACCTCAGTCCAGGGTATCTGTTATTCTGCATATAAACTACCCTGAACCCCTCGGTTAGATTCCAGGCTGTAACACACCCCAGAATATCTGTTATTCTGTATATAAACCACCCTGAACCCCTCGATTGGATAACAGGCTATAACCCACACCGGGGTGTCTGCTGTTCTGTATATAAACCACCCTGAACCCCACGATTAGATTCCAGCCTGCAACTCACTTCGGGCTATCTGTTATTCTGTATATAACCCACCCTGAACACCTCGATTCGATTCCAGGCTGTAACTCACTGCGGGCTATCTGTTATTCTGTATATAAACTACCCTGAACCCCTCGATTCAATTCCAGGCTGAAACTAACGCCGGGCTATCTGTTATTCTGCATAGAACCCACTCTGAACACCTCGATTCGATTCCAGGCTGTAACTCACTCCGGGCTATCTGTTATTCTGTATCTAAACCACCCTGAACCCCGCGATTAGATTCCAGGCTGTAACTTCCTGTCAGGGTTGAAAGGGAAGGCTCGTCGTTATAGGGAATGCTGGCTGACTAAAGAAATTGAGGGTTTCGTTCAGAAAAAGAAGGAAACTATGTGAGGTATAGACAGGATAGATCGAGTGAATCCTTAGAAGAGTATAAAGGAAGTAGGAGTATAGTTAAGAAGAAATCAGGAAGACAAAACGCGGACATGAGATAGCTTTGGCAAATAGAATTAAGGAGAATCCAAAGTGCTTTTACAAATATATTAAGGACAAAGGGTAACTAGGGAGAGAATGGGGTCCCTCAAAGATCAGCAAGGCGGCATTTGTGTGGAGCCACAGAAAATGGGGGAGATATTAAATGAACACTTTGCATCAGTATTTACTGTGGAAAAGGATATGGAAGATATAGACTGCAGGGAAATCGATGGTGACATCTTGCAAAATGTTGCAGATACACAGAGGAGGAATTGCTGGATGTCTTGAAATGGTTAAAGGTGGATAAATTCCCAGGATCTGATCAGGTGTACCTGAAAATTCTGTGGGAAGCTAGAGAAGTGATTGCTGGGCCTCTTGCTGAGATATTTGTATCATCGATAGTCACAGGTGAGATGCTGGAAGACTGGAGGTTGGCAAACGTGGTGCCAATGTTTAAGAAGGGTGGTAAAGACAAGCCAGGGAACTATATACAGGTGAGCCTGACCTCGGCGGTGGGCAAGTTGTTGGAGGGAATCCTGAGGGACAGGATGTACATGAAGTTGGAAAGGCAAGGACTGATTCGGGATAGTCAATATGGCTTTGTGCGTGGGAAATCATATCTCGCAAACTTGATTGAGTTTTTTGAAGAAGTAACAAAGAAGATTGATGACGGCAGAGCAGTAGATGTGATCCATATGAACTTCAGTAAGGCGTTCGACGAGGTTCCCCACAGGAGAATGATTAGCAAGGTTAGCTCTGATTGAATACAGGGAGAAGTAGCCATTTAGATACAGAACTGGCTCAAAGGTAGAAGAGGGTGGTGGTGGAGGGTTGTTTTTCAGACTGGAGGCCTGTGACCAGCGGAGTGCCACAAGGATCAGTGTTGGGTCCTCTACTTTTTGTCATTTATATAAATGATTTGGATGCGAGCATAAGAGGTACACTTAGTAAGTTTGCAGATGACACCAATATTGCAGGTGTAGTGGACAGCAAAGAGGGTTTCCTCAGATTACAACAGGATCTGTACCAGATGGGCCAATGGGCTGAGAAGTGGCAGATGGAGTTTAATTCAGATAAATGCGAGGTGCTGCATTTTGGGAAAGCAAATCTTAGCAGGACTTCTACATTTAATGGTAAGGTCCTAGGGTGTGTTGCTGAACAAAGAGACCTTGGAGTGCAAGTTCATACAACCTTGAAAGCGGAGTCGCAGGTAGATAGGATAGTAAAGAAGGCGTTTTGCATGCTTTCCTTTATTGGTCAGAGTACTGAGTACAGGACTTGGGAGGTCATGTTGCGGCTGTACAGGACATGGGTTAGGTCACTCTTGGAATATTGCGTGCAATTCTGGTCTCCTTCCTATCGGAAAGATGTTGTGAAACTTGAAAGGGTTCAGAAAAGATTTACAAGTATGTTGCCAGTGTTGGAGGATTTGAGCTACAGGGGGAGGCTGAACGGTCTGGGGCGGTTTTCCCTGGAGTGTCGGAGGCTGAGCGGTGAACTTATCGAGGTTTACCCTGGGGTAAGGCAGTCCAGAACTAGAGGGCATAGGTTTAGTTTGAGAGCGGAAATACATGAAAGAGACCGAAGGGACAACTTTTTCACGCAGAAGGTGGTATGTGTATGGAGTGAGCTGCCAGAGGAAGTGGTGGAAGCTGGTACAATTGTATCATTTAAGAGCAATTTGGATGAGCATATGAATAGGAAGGATTTGGTGGGATATGGGCCGGGTGCTGGCAGGTGGAACAAGATTGGGTTGGGATATCTGGTCGGCATTGACAGGTTGGACCGAAGGGTCTGTTTCCATGCTGTACATCTCTATGATTCTATGACTCTATAACTCACTCCGGGCTACCTGTTATTCTGCATATCAACCACCCTGAAACCCTGGATTAGATTCCAGGCTGTAACTCACTCCTGGGTATCTGTTATTGTACACTTAAGCGTCCCGAATCCCCTTGATAAAATCCCAATCTGTAACTGACTTCCAATTTTAAGCGACTCTGTACATTAGCCACTTCAATCATTTGATTAGATTCCAGTCTGTATCACACTCCTGGGTATCTGTTAGTATGTATATTAACCATACAATCCAAACCCTGTTAAAATTGACCATGGTATTCAGGGATGTGTAGGTGAGGTGCATTAGTCAGGGGTAAATGTGGGGAAATGGGTCTGGATGGGTTATTCTTCTGAGGGACAGTGTGGTCTTGTTGGGCTGAAGGGCTTGTTTCCCCACTGTCGGGATTATATGAATCACCCAGAACCCTCTCTATTAGATTCCAACGTGTAACTCACTTCCATGTATGTGTGACTCGCATGTTTCAAAAACGCCCCAAAACCTTCAATACTATTCCAAATCGATAAACACGAGGTGCTGCATTTTTGGGAAAGCAAATTTGAGCAGGACTTATACCTTAATGGTCAGGTACGAGAGAAAGTTGCTGAACAAAGAGACTTTGAAGTGCAGGTTCGTAGCTCCGTGAAAGTAGAGTGGCAGGTGGATAAGAAAATGAAGGCAGCATTTGGTATGCTTTCCTTTATTGGTCAGAGTTTTGAGTATAGGCATTGAGAGGTCATGTTGTGGCTGGACTGGACATGGGTTAGACCACTGTTGGAATATGGCATGCAATTCTGGTCTCCTTCCTATCGGAAGGATGTTGTGAAACTTGGAAGGGTTCAGAAAAGATTTACAAGGAGGATGCCAGGGATAGAGGATTTGAGCTCCAGGGTGAGTCTGAATAGGTTGGGGTTGTTTTCCCTGGAGCATCAGAGGCTGAGGGATGACCTTATCGAGGTTTATAAAATCATGACGGGCATGGATAGGATAAATAGACTAAGTCTTTTCCTTGGGGTGGGGGAGTCCAGAACTGGAGGGCATAGGTTTAGAGTGAGAGGTAATATGAAAGAGACCGAAGTGACAACTTGTTCACTCAGAGGGTGGTACATGAATGGAATGAACTGTCAGAGGAAGTGGTGGAGGCTGGTACAATTCAACATTTAAAATGCAGCTCGATGGGTATATGAACGGGAAGGTTTGGAGGGAGATGGACCAAGCGCTTGAAAAAGAGACTAGAGTAGATTAGGATACCTGGTCGGCATGGACGGGTTGGACCAAAGGGTCTGTTTCCATGCTGTACATCTCTATGACTGTATGACTCTGCGATCTTGTGACTCACTCCTTGTTATCTGTTATTCTGTATGTAAACCACCTCAAACCTCTCGATTAGATTCCACTCTGTCCCTCACTCCTGGTATCTCTTATGCTGTATGTAAACCCTAACCCCCTCAATTAGATGCCAGTCTGGAACTCACTCCTGGGGATGTGTTATTGGATCTGTGAAGTGATCCTTGTTGGATGTTAGACTGAAGAAAAGATAAACTAAATGGTCAAATGTTACATTGGGAGCAGGAACACAGAAAGGTGCTGTTTCATTTCTGTCCTGTTACATATCACCAAGTTTCAGATTGGGACTGTCACAATGGGGAAAGTCTCAAAAGCTGTTTACTGTCCTGCATGAATGCATCATCATAACATGAATTCCCATGCAAGATAGGAAATGGAGACAGCTCCTGGAAGCTGTCTGTATATCTGTGTGTGTGATTCTGTGTGTCTGTGTATGTCTGTTTGTGTGTGATTCTGTGTGCGTGTTCAATGTTTCATATAATTTCGAACTGTATTGATGTTGCCAGTCTCTCTTGCTTTTCCTTATTTATAAACTAAATGTCATCGTTTTTTTATATAAAATGGTGGCTGTGGACAAATCTAAAATGTCTGCCTGACTGATTTGTGTCAGGAATACTTTCAGCAAGGGAGAGGGGGCAATGTGTCAAAAGCCATTTCCATTCAATGATGCCCGCAGAGAGAAGAAATGGAGACAGCTCTTTGAAGGTGATTAAAATGCAAATCCTAGAACCTGTTTACAGTGAATGCGGAGAGAAACTGTGACATTCCAGTAACGTCTGCCTTACTTTCCAAGCTCCTAATGTATGAGAGAAACATAATATACAAAACCTGACAGAGCTCAGCCACTGAATTGTAGATTTGCAGCGTTGGATCAGAAACCTGCCTGGCTAGGCCTTATCCCAAATTGAAGGGTTTCTCAAATCCCACACTGACCTTCTGTGGGTTCAAATCGTGTGTTGTCCACGAATAAAAGAAAATAATGCACCTGCAATTGAACAAAACTCTTTCTGGAACTTTGTGCATCTGTTGGTTTAAGTATCTTTGAACAGGATTGAAGATAAATGAGAGAGTGAGAGATAGGTAGCACTGTAACCAGAATGGCAGTGCAGTATAAAAGGTATATTAATACTTTCAGTGAAAGGGGAAAACAGAGGAGGATAGTCCTCAAACTAGGAAAGTTGGGAGTCAGTAAAGTTGTGTAGTTCGTGACTGCATTATGTTTATGTGAGTGAAGACTTGAAACCAGTCGGCCAATAGTACACTTTGTGAGCACTCCCAGTTACAAGTTATTTCATATAAAAAGGTTAACATATCCCTCGATTAGATTCCAGGCTGTAACTCACTCTTGGCTATCTGTTATTCTGTATATAAACGACCCTGAACTCCTCGATTAGATTCCAGTCTGTAACTCACTCCGGACTGTCTGTTAATCTGTATCTAAAACTTCCTGAACGCCTCGATTAGATTCCAGGCTTTAACTAACTCCAGGGTATCTGTTATTCTGTACGTAAACTATCCTAAATCCCTCGATTAGGTTCCAATCTGTAACACACTCCAGGCTATCTGTTATTCTGTATATTAACCACCCTGAACACCTCGATTAGATTCCAGGCTGTAAGTCACTCTTGGCTATCTGTTATTCTGTATATAAACAACCCTGAACCCCTCGATTGGATTCCAGACTGTAACTCACTCTGGGCTATCTGTTATTCTGTATATAAACAACCCTGAACCCCTCGATTAGATTCCAGGCTGTAACTCACTCTGGCTATCTGTTATTCTGTATATAAACAACCCTGAAACCCTCGATTAGATTCTAGGCTGTAACTCACTCCGGGGTATCTGTTATTCGTATATAAACCACCATGAACCCCTTGATTAGATTCCAGATTGTAACTCACTCCGGGGTATCTGTTATTCGTATATAAACCACCATGAACCCCTTGATTAGATTCCAGATTGTAACTCACTCCGGGGTATCTGGTATTCTGTATATTAACCACCGGAACCCCTCGATTAGATACCAGTCTGTAACTCACTCCGGGCTATCTGTTATTTTGTATATTAACCATCCTGAACCCATTGATTTGATTTCACTTCCTGACATGTTAATCTCATGTTCCAAACACAATCTAATCTCAATAATGATCAATGTATTACTGGTCCTCCTATCTGCTTGCACTACCATCATGTTAACTTTCTGATGTTGACCTACATGATTACCTGTAGCAGTGAGTCGCAGGTAGACAGTGTGGTGCTGAACAGATTTGGCACATTTGCCTTAATCAGTCAGTGCATTGAGTATAGGAGTTGTTGCATCTGTACAGGATGTTGGTGAGGCCACTTTAAGAATACTGCGTTCAACTCGGTTTTCTGCAGAAATGACATACACGTAAGTTCCACGACTGGAGACTTGAGCTATAGAGAGAGGCTGATTACGTTGAGGTGTTTCCCCCTGGAGTGTCAGAGGTTGAGAGGCAACATTATAGAGGTTTATAAAATCATCAGGGGTATGGATATTCTGAACAGCCATGTTCTGCTCCCAAGAATAGGGGAGTCCAGAACAAGAGGGCATAGGTTGAAGGGGAGAGGATGAATATTGGCCAAATGCTGGCAAATGGGACTAAATCAGATTTGATATCTGATCGGAGTGAACAGATTGGACTAATGGGTCTGTTTCCATTCTGCGTGACTCTCTGATTCTATCATAGGGATGACGAATAGTTCTGAAAGGACCTTTCAAGTCGGAATTCTCTTCAGTGGAAGGTTATCATGTCTCTATGTTCACATTGATTGAAAGCTGCGTTAGTTAAATATTTGACAAAGAAGTGAGTCATGCACAATGGGACACAGACAGGAAAGTGGGGCTGAGACCACAACCTGATCAGCTACAATTTTAGTGCCTGGTGGAGAAGGCTCAAAGTATCTAATGACCCACTCCTGCTCCTCAGTCCCATGTTCCTGTGTTCCATTCAGCCCCTCAAACCTGCTAGACAGGAGCAGTTGGAGGCTACCTACTCCTATAACCTGTTGCACAGAAACACAGGAGACCATTCAGCCCCTCAGTACTGTCCCACACTGTTTGAAGTGAATTGGGAAATGTAATTGGAAAACCCAGGCTGGGCACAAAAGAGACCCCGCATCTCTCTTCACAGAGCTTCCCCTCTCTGCAACTTGTGCTTCATTTGTTGGTCATGTTGTAGACCCAGATTCAGTGTGAATACAGCCCCCATACCTCACTCAGGGATGGCTCACAAAATCCTCTGGTCTCCCTGGCTGCAACATTCAATAACAGAACATTCATGAAAATAACACACACTAACTTTCCAATAACAGAATGGGAGAACATCAGAAACAGGGACAGGTCATTCGCCCCCCAAGCCTGCCTTGCCGTTCTTTAAGATCAGGACTGATCTGCTCTTGCTCTCAAATCCTTTCATATCCAATTCTTCATAGCCCTCAACTCTCTGACAGGTCAATTTCCATCTACCTCCTCTTCAAATACGTTCAGTCATCTAGCTCCCCGAACACCCTTGAGGAGAGAAATCCTGACATTCAATACCACCTGTTTGAAGAAAACACTTGTTGCTCGTATGCCATGGCCTATTGATGTGAACAAAAGAGGTTGAGACAAGGGTTCAGGTAAAAATGACTGGCCCCAATATCATGGCAGTGGTTGACTTCTGTTGACATCAAGGAGCTGGACTTAATGGGAATCAGAGTAAACTCTCCAGTGTTTGGATTCAAACATGGCACAAAGGAAGATGTTCATCATCTCTTTCCTGTGTCACCTCTGTGGGAGATCCTCAGGGTAGCTTCCCCTTCACAAACATCTTCAGCTGCTTCATCAATGTCTCCCCTCCCCCACCCTCCCCACCATAAGATCAGAAGTGGGGATGGTCGCTAAAGATTCCACAATGTTCAGAACATGTTGTCCCCTGTCCTGTCAGCTCCTGAACTGGTCTTTGTCCGTGTGTAGCATGATCCAGACTACATTGAGACTTGTGCTGTTAAAGTGTCCGTGACACTCATGTAAAAACACTGCCTGGCACTGCACATTGCCACAGTAAAACAAGAGTTCATTCAGCACCTCACGCTGGTTTCACAGGAATATGAGGACGTCGTTCAGCCCACTGACGCTATTGGAGAAGAACAATGACAGCCCATGCAGTGCCTCCAGCCGCTGACTCAGGAAGAGAGGGAGTCTCGTGTGATGGACCACACCAGAGCACCACGAAAATATTTGAAGGCGGTAGCGTAGATTCTAATGTTTTCTTATTTTAAAGGAAATGTAAAGTGTCTGTTCCAGATGCAATGTGACTGGTCAAACTACTCGGTGTGAAGCAAAACACCATCTGCTTAAACACGAAAGAGAAAATGAAACCAAAGAAAGAGGAATTTAAAATAACGTAATTCTATTGGACAAGTTAACAGAATAATAGATCTCGAAACTATTGCTAATGAACTGTTCCAATATAGGAATCTCCCATAAACACAGCCCTTGGCAAAAAGGAATATTCAGACACAGATTGTCACAAACATTTCTCCAATCTAGGAATTATAAACAGCAGCAAGAGAAATGTCAGAGAGGGTATCAACCAGGAAACATTCACTGAAACTTGCAACTCGGTGGAGACCCCAATATTTCTGAAGTTACTGAGAAACCAAAACCCAGAGAACCTAATCTGTGAGAGCTGGCCACAACCATTCAGGCTGCATGAACATAAACACAAGGCCTCCCTAGCTGTTACTCATGTGGTCTTAACGAACCAGCTTGGTAACGATCGTTCAATCTCTCTCTTAAAAGAAACCATGACACAATAACCTCTTAAAGCTGCAGCATCCTCACACTAGTCAGTACAATGAGCTGTCAAACAGGAACCAGGGGTAACCAGTCAGGCCCTTGGCCCTGTCCAATCGGACGAGGTTGAAGCCAATCAGTCCCTTGAGTCACTTACACAGGAACAGCAGGAGGCCATTCCCACCTCAATGCACTTACACAGGGGCAGAATGAGGTAACTTTTGCTGATTCTTGATGAACGTCTTATGCTCAAAACGTCGATTCTCCTGCTCCTCAGATGCTGCCAGACCCGCTGTGCCTTTCCAGCAATTGATGCTCTACTCTGATCTCCAGCATCGGCAGTCTTAAGTGTCTCCTAATTGATGCTCTAACATGATAAACAAGTGGAGCAGAGGCTGCACAGACAGACCGTTTCACGTTGTTCGTCTTGGCTCTGTTGCTTATGATACACATGTGGGACTTTAACGTGGTTTTCTAGTGGTGAGCAGGGAAGCCATATGTCTTGTGTGAAGTCTCAAGAAGGCATCTTCCATCTCCAAGAAGACAGCCTGGTTTTCTCTGTGTAGGGCGGAATCTGGTGGCTACCTGTTTCAGACGGAAGGTATTGTGGCTGCTGTTGGGGATTGTGAACAATATAACGTTCAGTACAGGGTTCACACGCCGACTGCACAATAACATGGGGATAGTTAATTTAGGCATATAAACTATTAAGAAAGTCACGTTAGACTGATGAATGGACTCTCTAATTTCAAATAATGGTGATCTTGTTCATGTTGACCTTGTCTAGTGCATGTCCTGTGCAGTGTAACCTGTATGCCTTACTCTGTCCAAGTCTATTTCCACCCTATGATCTATCTGGCCATGCTTAGTAGGATCTGCCTCCACTGCTCATAAACAAAGTGTTTCCCTGTACTGAGATACACTTGACAATAAATCAAACCAATCAAACCTGGGTAAAGTATGGAATTTCTCTCCCTGTCAATGTCTGTTTTTGAAATAAGAGATCGCTGCCACTCCTCGTGTTTCAGCAGCACAATTTCTTCGTCTCTCACAGCTCTACAGATTAAACACACAGCTTATTCACTCTATCTTCATGTTACCATCACTGGTGTCTGTGGTAAGGGAATCATTCCTTACAAAGGACATCAAATCTGTACAGAGTACCCCAAGTGCTCTCTCAGCAAGGCTACACACAGCAGGAAGATGGCTTTACTTATGTACTCGAATCATCTTACAATGAAGGACAGCATACCATTGTCTGCACCCATTACTTACACCGGGTTTGATTTGGAGCAGTCAGCATAGACTTGTGAGTGGGATATCATGCTTCCCAAATTTGTTATAGTTCTTTGATGAAGTTACCAGGACGTTTAATGAGGGCAGAGTGATAGACGTAGTCGCTATGGATTTCAGTAAGGCCTTTAATAAGGTTCCACTTAGCAGGCTGCTCAGGAAGGTTACATCTCGTAGAATGCGGAGGGAACTGGCCAATTGGACACACAGTTGGCTTGCTGGTAGGAAGCAGAAGGTTGAGTGGAAGGATGCTTGTCAGACCGGAGGCTGGGTCCATTGCTGTTTGTTATCGATGATTAGGTTGAGAATGTACAAGGTATGATTAGTAAGTTTGCAGATGACACTAAAGTAAGTGGGAGCATGGTCAGTGAGGAAGTTTATCAGAAATTGCAGCAGGACCTTAATCAGGTGGGAAATGGGCCGGGAAATGGCAAATAGAATTTAATATAGAAACGTGAGGTCTTGCATTTTGGAAACTCAAATCAAGATAGGAGTTTCATGGTGAATTGGAGGGTCTTAAAGGGTGCAGTGGGCAGAGGGACCTTGGTGTTCAGGTGCACGGTTCTCAAAGAGTGGAGTCAGAGGTAGACAGGGCAGGGAAGAAGGCTTTTGACACATTGGCCTTCATCAGGCAGGATATTGAGTATAGAAGTTGGGACCTTATGTTGCAGTTACACAGGGCTTTGGTAAGGCCACACTTAGAGTATTGTGTTCAGTTTTGTCACCTTGTTATGGGGAGGATGTTATGAAATTAGAAAGAGTGCAGAAGAAATTTACAAAGATGTTGCCAGGACCCAATGGTCTGAGTTATAGGGAGAGGTTGGACAAGCCAGGACCTTTTCCTTAGCATGTACGAGACTGAGGGAGTCCTTAAAGAGCTGTATAAAATCACTAGGGTTATGGATAGGGTTAATGCTCTCAGTCTTTTTCCAAGGTGTAGAGAATCGAGGATTAGAGGGGATCAGTTTAAGGTTAAAGGGGAAGGAATAAAAGGGAACCTGAGGGGCCACTTCTTTATACAGAGGGCTGGTACGTGGATGAGTTGCCAGCAGATGTGGTTCAGGGGGGTACATTAACAACATTTCAAAAACATTTGGATAAATATGTGGATAGGAAAGGACTGGAAGCATATGGGCCAACTGCAGGGATGTGGGGTTAGCGTGGATGGACATTTACAAGGTGGACTCGAACCCCTCTGTTAATTAAACCCAAACACCCGGAAAAGCTCGCCCCACCTTGTAATCTGTTAAAATATGAGCGACATAGATCTCCTACATTCCACTATTTAAACAAAAGTTATCAAGTTAGTTTCTTAACTTTAGTAGTGAACACTAAACAACAACTATTCACAAATACAAGCCCCTCTTTTCTTAGCTACTTACTATCTGACTCCAACTCTAAAAAATATGCTGTTGCAACAACCCACATATGAAACATTTAAATCTCAAGACTAAACAGTCTTTATCTTCCCCGCTGTGTTCACTCTTTCAGCTGCTGATCTCCCTGGGTCATTTTTTTTTTATATTGCAAGTAGGTTTACATGAACATGTGTCTTTGATAGAGAGTGTTTAAGATAGCCAGTTAGCACTCCTGCTCTACAGCAGTTGCTCTACTGTTGGATGGCAGTAGCTCTTCCTCCAGTGTTCAAAATGCTGGGTTTATATACTCCCCATGATATAATAATTCTCATAATCTGATTTCTGTCCAGGTGTCCAAACAATAATATTCAAATTCTGTTGGTTTCTGGTATCCTGAGCGTTATTTAAAGTCTTTGTTTGCATTTGAATGGCTGTCAAAACAGCAACCAACACTCAGGTATCCATTTCTCAGCTAAAGGTGACATGCGGAACAGTGTGACCTTTAGCTGGCATCTGTGGCTTTAATTTCTATTCAACAAAACCCGATCTGTCTTAAAGTGCCCATACATGTTTTTGGCTTCATAACATCTTCCCGCTTCAGAAAATAAAATGAACTAGCAGAATGAAAAGATGGCTACATTTCTTTTCCTCTAATTCATAATCCCATTTATATGAAATACAAAAGTATTAATCTCAGTTATATCATTCGTATTAATTCTGCACACCAATAAAACATTGGAATAAGTCAAATCTTATCTACACTGCTTTCCTTGAAATCAGCGAAAACACATCTGCTATCACGTTATAGGAGCCACAGCATGTACATTTTGTGAGTTTAAAGTCGGTAAGGTAAGACTCCAATTAAATAGTCTCATATTCTGGTCGTTTAAATATTCCAAAAAATGTGAGAAATTTGTCGTTGTCCACAACCATCTCCGACAATTTGTTTGTCATATAAACATTAAAATATAGTCAGGCCAGTGTGAAACTTAATCATTCTTGTTCAATAATGGAGATTTTGTAAATTTTTTCTGGTTGTTATTGAGATTTTTTCGACAAGTAGCCAATTAGCCATTCAATTCCATCATCCTCTTTCTGTATCAATACATCTCCGACCCCGATATCCCGAGCATCAAACACACTTTTCAAAGGGTTTCAGAATATTTGGTGTAGCTAAAGCTGGTGTGGTGATTAATCCTGCTTTAAAATTCTCAAATGCCTCCTGGCATTGTTCTGTCCACCACAATTCTGCTTCCTTCTATAATAAATCCAGCAGTGGTGCCAATACGCTGCTGAAGTTTGGAACAATCTTCCGATAGAATCCACTCAGTTCCAAAAATCGAAGCATCTCTTTCTTCGAGGATGGTCGTGGAAGTTCCTCAAAGCCCTTCGTCTTTGTGTTCCATGGGGTCAATCTTCCATGTCCAATGTAATGTCCCAACAACGTCACCTCTGCCTTTGCGAATTCTGTTTTCTTTAAGTTTATTACCAAGTTTTCTTCTTGTAATCGTTCAACATGCTCTGCCAATTGTAACATGTGAGCTTTCAATCACTTGCTAAAGATCGCTACATCATACAGATAAGCTGCACAGTTTGTTCATATGGCCACAACTCTGTTTCTGAGTCTTAAATGTGGCTAGTGCATTATTCATCCATATGAAATACTCGATAAGGTTTTTTGTCATCTCTGGTATCTTTACTAGATAGTTTAACTGACTTCACATTTTTTTTAATTTGAAAGGGGCCACTAAGCGTGGCTTTGAAGAGATTTCTTACCACTAGTGTCAATACTAATACGTCATCCCCACGGGAAATCTTCAAAGTTTCAATGTTTTTATCTGCCACCTGCTTCACTCTATGCTGTGCTCTTCAGATACTATTTAGCAAACTCACCTACTCCATCTACTCTCTCCTTTACCTCATACACATAATCCAGGCGTGAGATTTCCGAATTTGGTCCTGACGATTTATATTTAATTAATTTCAAAGGACCTCTCACTTCGTGTACGAATATTAACTCAAAGGAAGTAAAGTGAGTAGATTTATTTGGGGCATCTCTAATGGCAAACAATTTAATGGGGCACCTTTATCCCAATCATTTGGCCAACCCTGACAGTATGCTGTTAACATAGTCTTCAGCGTCTGATGCTAACTTTCTAGGGTCCGTGGGATTCAGGATGGAACGCCCTTGATTTGAAGTGCTGTATGCCTAAACTACCCATGACTTCCTTACACAGCTGAGCGGTAAAATAAGACCGTTGGTCTGACTGAATCTCGCTGGGCAATCCACAGCGAGTAAAGAAAGCTACCAACTCCTCCACCTCCCTTTTTGCCTTGACACTCCAATAATGAATTTGCCTCTGGAAATCTGGTAGACACATCCATTATGGTCAGCAAATATTGGTTTCCACTTTTACTTTAGAAAGGGGAGGTACACAATTAATCATAACCCACGTGCAAGGTTCTTCGAATGCAGGAATTGGTAACAAAGCTGCTGGTTTTATTACTGCCTGTTACTTACCTGCCATTTGGTATGTATTTCACGTATAACAAAAATTAACAGCGTCCTTGTGCATTCCAGGCCACTAGAAATGCTTCTGTACCTTAGCCTGAGTCTTCTGTACACCTAGGTGACCGCCTGCAGTTAGTTTATGAGCTACCCGTAACACTGTACGTTACTTCTAACATAATCTGGTGCACTTCGGCCCATTTCCCTTCTGCAGTCACCTATCGGGGTCTCCATTTTAATTTTATGATTCTATCTTTAAGTTAATAATATAAGTTCAACAATATATTCTGATTCCTTTTCTCTGCGTGTGCATGTGTATGTGTGTGTGAATGTGTGTGTGTATATCTGTTGTAAGTCCATTAGCCTTTCTGGATTAAACACCTCTGCCTGATCCTCTGCCTGTTCAGGTTTTTCCTGCACCGTTACATCAAACAGGGGGTCAGTTCACTGAGCATCAATTCATTTGTCTTTTTCGTTTGTTTTTCCTTCCTGCTGTAACTTATGACAGTGGGATCTTGTTACTATACAGCCTGGAAAAATTCCTGGGTAATTTTCTTTTAACTCACCAATTCCCTCGTCTTCCTTTGGCTTCTCCACCACAAGGGGTACCTCTCCCACCTCGCCTCCTGCTAAATCGTTCCCAAGAACAAACTGTATTCCTGGAACTGACACTCTGTTACTCACTGTCACTGTTACTTCCCTAATATTGATTTGGCATTCCATCCTGATGTTACACAAGGGAATCCTTAATTTCTGTCCCCATTCTACAAATTATCACGCTCCTGATTAACATGCCAGAACGAGTGAAACAAACTTTCATCTCTTACTATTAGAAGGTGAGAGAAAGTGAGGGCTGCAGATGCTGGAGATGAGAGTTGAAAAGTGTGGTCTCGAAAAGCACAGCACGTCGGCAGCATCCGAGGGGCAGGAGCGTTACGTTGCAGGCATAAATCCATCATCAGGAAAGGGGGGTAAGGGAGGGGGAAGGGGGTTGAGAAATAAATGGGAGGGTGGGGTGGATCTGGGTGGAAGGGGGCTTGGAAAACGATAGGTAGATGCAAGTGGGGTGTGATGGTGGTAGGTCGGAGAGGAGGGTGATAGGACTCCTATCGGTGGTAGGACAGCTGGAACCCTCAAACTGTATAGATCAACGTTAACTTCGTCAAATTCAAAATCTCCCCTCCACCAACCTCTCCCAGATCCAACCGTTCAACCAAGCACTGCCCTCTTGACCTGCCCTAAGTAGCCATCTTCCTTTCCACCTATCGACTCCACCCTACTCTCCGACATATCACTATCACTCCCACCTACATCTTCTTATTGCCTTCTCAGTGACCCTCCCACCAGCTCAGCTACCATCCTCGTATTTATCTTTCAGCCCCATCGTCCCCCCACCATGTTCCTGACGATGGGTTTCTGCCTGAGATTCGATTGTCCTGCTGTTCAGATGCTGCCTGATCTGTTGTGCTTTTCTGGCGTCTCACTTCTCAACTATTAGAGACTGAGCAGATCCCATAGCTCACAAAATTATAACTTCTTGTCCTTCTCCCCCTGTTCTTTCTGAGTAAACTTTATCTACAGAAGTGAATTCTTTAGAGAGATCAGGCACTGCCTCTATACCCAGCCCTTGCCTCGGCTGTTCACTCTGCTGCAGCTCCTCGGCTCCATTTGGGGTCTCCTTTACCAGTTTCACTAATTCATCTGAGCTTAGCCTCTTCTACCACATCTTTCCCCAAGGTGTCTTCCTTCAACGTCCAGCACGGTGCGTCCCAGCTTACTGCAGTGAAAACAACTTTTTCCCTGTGCCCTTCTTAAACCACCAGCACTCTAATTTTATGGGTTCCACTCCCTTATTAGTGAGAACACCTGAGGCCTTTCACCAACTTTCAACCCCCTTGGGCTCCTTTTTTCACCTGTGGTAAACTATTGTGCGCTACTGTTCGCTTTGTGATGTGTGATCGTCCCTTCTCCCAATTTCTATCCCGTACAGGATGAAATTCCTGCCAGAAGCTAAATTTCATCACATGTCACAATGCATATTTACCTGCCATTTCTGCCGCGCTTCTCAATTCTGGAACTTTCTGTACATTCACATGAATTGTTACTATCTCTGGAAGTGAGACTTTTAACTTCTCCAGCAGATTCATCTCCCTTCAAGCCTCACAGGTCTTATCCATTTTTAAGGCCAGCATCCACCTGTCAAAATGACTGTGGTTAATTCTTTCAAACTCAATATAAGTCTGACCTGGTTCCGTCTCTATTTTTCTGAACTTCTGTCTATATGCTTCTAGTACCAATTCATAATCAATCAAAATAGCTAATTTGACATCTTGATAATCTCTTGACCCTTCATCTGACAGCGCTGCACATACCTCACCAGCTGTGCCCACCTGCTTAGTCTGAATTAGCATTACCCACAAGTTCATTGGACACATCATCTGCCTAGCCATTGTTTCACATGAAATATAAAAGGTTTTGACATTTCTTTCCACCGAAATATGGCAAGTTATTAACATAGTTGTATACAACACTACGTTCTCACTTATCTCCATCCTGTTAATTTAACTTTCATGTCTAATTCCCAACTTCTGAATTTCAAATCCCCTCTCTCTTTCTTTTTCCTCTCTTTCTCTTCCTTCTCTCTTTGTTTCCGTCCCTTTATTTATCTTCTAACTCCAGGTGCCACATTTGCAATTTATTTTTTTCTAACTCTACTGCAGTTGCCTATTTCTCTGATACATCAAAGTGCTTGACCAACTCCATTACAATTTCAGCTTCCCTTTTATCCCTGGTTAAACCCAATTCCAAGCTATTTGCTAATTCTAAAAAATGTCCTCCTTCTGTCTTTCTAAACTTCCTTGGAAAATTTAGGAACCTCTTTAGTAATGTTAAAAGCCATTTCCCTCACTTTTAATGTAACCAACCACAATTAACAAAATTAAACGATTTTTTCCACTGGTTTTATTTGAAGATCAAAGTCACTAATTGCAATGAGTTGGAATTTGCTGGGACCTTTTGTACCCCAAATCTGTTCAAATCTGTCCAAATCCCATTCAGCAAGGCCCCAAACTGTTATGACATCAATGTCGAATCCCTCTGTTAATTAAAACTACACACCCATAAAAGCTCACCTCACATCATAATCTGTTAAAACGTGTGCGACAGAGAACTCCTTAATTCCACTAATAAACAAAAAATAAGAATTTATATGTATGCAAGTTAGCTCGCAGAGCTTGAAGGTTTGTTTTCAGAAGTTTCGTCACCATGATTGGGGGACATCATCAGTGAGATTCTCCGCTGAAGCTCTGGTGGTATGTCCGACCTCTCTATTTATAAATCTTGGTTTCTTAAGGAGGTTGATATCATTTCCAGTTATTTTAACAAGAGAATGTAGACAGGATCTAAATTGATGCATTTATTAATGGACTTCTGGTTTGAATTCCATTCCTCTAAGAAGGTCCTTGCGTGTCTTAGCATGTGTGTGTGCTTTGTCCCAGTCAAAGTGGTGCCCTTCTTTGTCTGTATGCATGGAACATGGTGATAGTGGGTCATTTCTTTTGGTGGCCAGTTGGTGTTCATGTATCCTCGTAACACGATAATAGGTCAGTTTCAATGGTGGAAAAGTGATTTTATATACACTGTTTAATCAATGTGTGTGTACAGATAAGTAGTATTTTTCACACGTGTACAACACATTGCAAATGAACAACAGAGACACAGTTTACGAAAAATGATGCATATGATGAATAAAATTGATAAAACATTAAAACATGATTTGATCCTCTCAACGTTCCCTCCTTTCCTGGGATTCCCAAATCTAATATCTCATTCTTACCCAGATGTGTGCTCCAAATTCTTGATTCTAGTGTCCCAACTTATTTCAGTTAATCCCCTTTCTAGCGGGACTTCAATATATTGCCCTGTTGGGTTTTTTCCAAAGCGAGTGTCTCACATATTATTGGAGATAAATATTCTGGCATCAGACTCAGCATTTGAACGTATTACTCTGTTGCACATGCACTGTACAAAGGACCACAGCACACAGGCATTGCCAAAACATTGGGGGATGTTCATCTACTTCTTTCGATAATGTAGTTTTCTCAGTTTCCACATCTCCATATCTATATCCTCTCTCTCGTTCTCCCTTTGTATCTAGTTAAGAAATCTACCAATTATTCTTCGTGTCCCATCTCTCAGAACTCCTTCGTTCAATTTATATATAATGCTCACATCAAGAAGTAATGTGGTTATAATTAAGCAATGTAACTACAAAGACATGCGGGCGTAGCTGGCCAGAGTTAATTGGAAGGGGAGCTGAGCAGAAAAGACCATAGTGCAGCAATGGGAGGAGTTTCTGGTGATAATTAGGAAGACAATACCAGAAATGCAACCCCATGAAGATGAAACATAGTCATGGGAGGGCAAGGCAGGCATGAGTGATAAGGCATCAAACCAAAAGAGAAAACATACAATGTGGTGAAGGTGATTGAGAATCCAGAGAATTCATTGGATCTGAAACTACATAAGGCTGGCATCGCTGAACCTACAGAACTCTTAGTCATGGTCAGGGAAAGAAACAGAGGAAACACATTCACTTTAAACACAGAAGATGGTATTTCTCAAGGAAAAAGATTCAGGTGAATTAAACATTTGAATTAAGATCAGTTAAATTCTTTTGCGGAATGTGTCAGATGGGAAGCAAGACCCGGGGAGACAGACCCTCAGCAGAATGAGAGTTTGAAAATGGAAGTCTTTCCACATCAGAAACCAGGTTAGGTCGCTGAGTGCAGGGCTGATGGGTGAATGGGTCTCAGTGAGACTTGGGGAACAGACAGCAGAATTGCATTGCAGGTATTGCAGCACGAAACTGCGTATTCACGTAGTGCTGTAGACCACAGCAGCAGGAGAAGCAGACATGCATTAAACCACAACCTGTAACTTTTTGCCAGGGTAACACCTCAGTCTGCCATTACCATGAACACCATCTATGGCTCAGTGACGAGTGTGGGTGAACATGTCAGAGTCAGAATCACATGAACTTTAACCTGATGTTAACTCATGAAAGCTACCAGACATGACCAACAGATCTGATCGAAGCTCTTCAGTCCTTGAACATTCAGTCATAAATGATGATGGACGATTAAACAAATGACTGGAGGAGAGGGGTCCACAGACATTCCCGTCCTTATTAATGGAACAGACCTGCACATCAGTGTAAAAGAGAAGGATGTTTTATCTGCACCAGCTTCTGCCAGAAGTGTTGAGTCGATGATACACCTCACCCTCATCATGATGCCCACAGAATCACAGATGCCAGTCTTCAACCAATTTGATTCGCTGCACGTGACATGAAGAAACAGCTGAACACAGTAGATACGACACAGACAATGGGTCCTGACTCCATTCCTGCAATGGACTGAAAACTTGTTCTGCCCAACAAGCCGTGTCCCTGAGGAAGCTTTTTCATTCCAGCTCCAACTCTGACATCTCCCTAGCAATGTGGAAAATTACTCAGCTAAGTCTCGTCCCCTAAGACGGGAATAATTACAATCTGACCAATTACCACCTCCTCATTCCCATCACGACAGTCAAATTGGTGGGAGTGCTTTATGACAGAGCTGACAAGCAGCACAGAAATAACCTGCTCAGTGTGGTTTTTGACAGGTCCCCATGTGGAGATGGTGCTGTTGTGGAAATGTAACTGGATTACTCATCCAGGCCAGGCTAATGATCTGGCAGCGGGTGGAAATTAAAGACAATTAATAAAATATCGAGATCTAAAATCTCGGGTCAGTAACAGTGACCTTGAAACTAATATGGATTGTATACAGAATTTCCTTCTCCAATATACTTTTAGGAAGTGAATCTCCCGTGATTTCCTGGGCTGGCCTAAAACTGACTCCAAAGACCCTGGCATGTGATAAATATTTCAATGGTCTCTAAAACGGCCAAGCAAGGGCACTCATTTGTATCAAACTACTCCGAAGTCTGAAAGGATGAAACCGGACAGAACACCCGGCCTCAGCATCAGTGTCGGTAAAGGGAATGGGAACACAGTCCTGTCGACCCTGCAGAGACCCCCTTCCTAACATCTGAGAGCTTGTGACAGCATTTACCGAACTTTCCCACAGACTGCACAGAAACAGCGGGAAAGGAGTATATCATACAACACTTTGAGCCTCCCCCATTCCAGTTCATTGAAAAAATCTCCTCAATGCACTTACCCCACACGATATACCTATCCGTTAATGTGAGTAACCTTGGGAAGCTATAAAATAGGCGGTGCAGTGGTACGTTTGGTCCATCGAGTTTGAAACCCAACTCTATGAAATGATGGTTGACCCTTCATTTCCACACCGTACTCCTGCTCTCCCACAATCCCTTTACTGTCTCAAAATCCTTATTTATAATCAGTGTCTTGGTTTCCAGGTGCGACCGAATTCCCCAGGTTCCCCAGTCAGTGACAGCAGACATTTATTCTCGTCTCAATGCAGAGTGACCTGCCTGTACCTAATACTGTGGCCTTGTTTTCGAAGTCCCAGCCAGGGGAATTATCATCCCTGCTTCCAGTCTGTCTCACCCTGTCAGAGTTTTGTATATTTCACTGAGATCTCCACTCATTTTCCTAAAGATCATGGAATGCAGTCCCAGTCGCCCCGAACTCTGCTCCCACAAGCCTGTCATCCCAGAGATCAGTCTGGTCATCCTTCACTGCTCTCCCTCAATGTTAGGTTTGTCATTCATTAGGTACGGAGATCAAAACTGCCCACAATACTGCACAATGTTCGAGATGATATTTCACCAAGGCCTGTACAGCTGCAGTAAGACACCTTTTCTCCTGGACTCATCCCCCTGAAATGAAGGTCGCCATTTATCTTCCTCACTGCTTACTGTTTCTGCAATATTACTTTCAGCGACTGGTGTACAAGGAGATGCAGATCCTTTTCTGTGTTATAGCTCCCCACTTGGTGAGTCTGTGTACACTGGACAGCTTGCCAATGCCATGCCCAGTATTGACTTCTGGTTACAGAACACACTGCGCTGCAGGGACCTCAGAGGTTTATGCAGAAGGAAACAACAAAAAGGAACATACGTCCCTTTGTAAATCAACATGTTTCCACCAATCCTTTTCAAATGGTCGGCTGCTAATTTATCATTTCCATCCTAGGGCACACCATCATCTCTATCTACATTGTTCTCCATCTGTCACGTATTTACCCATTCACTCCACTTGTCTTAGTCTTCTCGGTGCTTTTTTACATCCTCCTCACTCACTCACAATCCCACATCCGTTAGTGCTGTCAGCAGGCTGGAATATATTGTATCTGATTCCAGCAACCAAATGTTTAAAGGGCATTGTGAATAGCTGAGCCCCAAGCATCGATCCCTGTGACACCTCAGCAACCGTCCTCTGTTTATTTCTATGTATTTATTTCGTGAATCTGGGTGTCACTGGCTGGGCCAGCATTTATTGCCTGTCCCTAGTTTCCCTTGAGAAGATGGTGGTAAGCTGCCTTGTTGAATGCTGCAGTCCACCTGCTGTGGTTGACCACCAATGCTATTAGGTAGGGAATCCCAAGATTCTGACCCAGTGACTGTGAAGGAGCGGTGATAATGTTCCAAGTCAGGAAGATGAATGGCTTGGAGGGAACCTGAAGATGATGGTATTCCCATATATCTTTAGCCTTTGTCCTTCTAGATAGGCGTGGTCGTGAGTTGGGAAGATGGTATCTGAGGATCTTTGGTGAATCATTTCATTGCAGCATGTAGGTAGTAAAACACTGCTGCTCCTGCTGAGCGTTGATGGTGGAGCTTTGTGAATGAAGGGACAGTCAAACTGGCTGCTTTGTCCTGGATGGTATAAAGCTTCTTGAGTGTTGTTGGGGCTGCACTCATCCAGGCAAATTGGGAGTCTCCTATTACACTTCTGACTTATGCATTGTAGATGATGGACAGACTTTTGGAAGTCAAGATGTGAGTTACTCGCCGCAGTATTCCGAGCTTCGAACCTGCTCTTATAGTTACTGTGTTTATGTGGCGAGACCAGTGAGTTTCTGAGCAATGATTACCCACCTAATCTGATCCTGGGGGATTCAGTGATAGTAACACCTTTGAATGCCAAGGGGCAGGTTAGATTGTATTTTATTGGTGATGGTCATGGTCTGGCATTCGTGTGGGCTGCATATTACTTGCCACTTGTCAGCCTGGATACTGTCCAGATCTTGTAGCGTTTGAAAATGGACTGCTTCAGTATCCGAGGAGCCACAAATGTCGCAGGACATTGTACAATCATTGGCACTTCTGACCTTAAAATGGAAGGAAGGTCATTGATGAAGCAGCCCTGATGAAGTTTTCGGTCACTGCTCGAGGGTCTCCTGCAGATTTGGAGCTGAGTTGACTGACCTTCATCAACCACGACCACCTTCCTACTGTCAGGTATGTATCTAACCAACAGGGATTTTCTCTCCATATATTAGCCCCAATCCACTCAATTTTGATTTTGCAAATTGGACTTGGAGCTTTATCAGCATTTTTCTAAAAATCAAAATGTTTTACACCCATTGCTTTTCTTTCATTTGTCTCCCAGTTTGTTTCTCAAACATAATTCCCATTTCATAAATCTATGTTAGTGCTGTCTATGACCCTTACTTTCAGCCACAATACTTTCTGCTAAACTATTTACTTACTATGTTTCTTGTTCCATGGACTCTATCATTTTCCCACACCTGACTCAGTTTTCCTTGCATTGTTAGAAAGTTTTGTGAAGACAAAACTGAAGTAGTGGCTTCATAGTTCTGCCATTTCCCTGTTCCCCATTCTCTATTCTCTGGTTTCAAACTGTAAGGAAACTGCACTTTTTTTCTCATTTTTCTAACATTGACATAATTTAACAAGCTAATACAGTTCACTCATATACCCCTTATGAATATAAGTCTTCAGAAATGCATCAATTCCTGCCTTAAACTGTTCAATAATTGACCTTCCACACCATACACTCACAGGGGCATAGACTCTGTGCCAACAGAAATACAGCACGATCTATACTAGTCCCACTTTCCTACACCAGGCCCATAGCCTGAAATGTTATGACACTTCCAATTGCTCGTCCAAGAACTTTTTAAACGATTGTGAGGTGATCATTCCCCTCTCAGGAAGTAATCCCAGAACCCCTCACCTTGAGGTGAAAAAATGTTTAAGTCATCTCTGAACCTCAAACTCTTCACTTTAAAAGTGTGGTCCTTTGTTCTTGATCCTCTGACTAAAAGGATTAGCTGCTGTCTATCCACCATGTCCATGTCGCTTCTAATCTTATCGTTCTGAATCACTGACCCCTCAGCCTCCTCTGCTCCAAAGTAAACAACCCGAGCTTATCCAGCCTCCCTCCATAGCTGATATGCTCCATCCCAGGGAACATCCTGGTGAATACCTCTGCGCTCTCTCCAGTACAATCACATCCTTCCTGGAATGTGGTTCCCGGAGCTACATACAGTACTCCATTTTGGCCGAACCAAAGTCCTTATTGCTCTTATAGTCTACACCCTGATCAGGAAACGCTACACCCCCAAGGTCCAATTCTTAACTAGTCCATTAACCTGTCCAGGAGAAAGTGAGGAATGCAGATGCAGGAGATCAGAGCTTAAAAAATGTATTGCTGGAAAAGCGCAGCAGGTCAGACAGCATCAAATGAGCAGCAGAATCAACGTTTCGGGCATAAGCCTTCTTCAGGAATCTGCCCGAAACATCGATTTTCCTGCTCCTTTGATGTTGCCTGACCTGCTGCGCTTTTCCAGCAACACATTTTTAAGCATTAACCTGTCCAGTCACATTCAGGGATGTGTGGAGAAGCACGAACTGAGCTTCCAAGTGTGCTACCATTCATTGAGTCCTCCCCTGCCTGCTTCTATCTCCCAAAGTGCATCACTTCATATTTATCAGGATTACATTCCATCTGCCATTGATGTGCCCATCTGACCATTCCATCTGCAACTTCCTGTAACTTAAGGCCTTCCTCCTCACTGCGAACCACCCAGCCAATCTTTGTGTCAAACATACACTTACTTATCACACCTCCCCCACTCTCCACCTAGCCCCCTCCACATTCAGATCTATATTTTGTTATGAATAACACAAACAATAAGGGACACAGCACTGATCTCTGTGGTACACCAGGGGACACTGGTCTCCAGTCACACAAACAGCCTTCTCTCACCACCCTCTGTCTCCTACTAATAAGACAATGTTCGTTGTAACTGGCCAAGTTATCCATCATATTGCGAGATTTTACTTTATTTTTCAGTTTCCCAGGTGGAAATCTGTCAAAGGCCTTCCTACAAAACTAAACAATCGACCTCCTCAAACTAATTCAATCAAATTCATTGGTTGCGACTTCTTTCTGATAAAGTCATGATGATTATCCCTGATCAAACCTTGCGACTCTGGTTGGAGTTCAATTTTTCTCCTTCCCTATTTTTATCGAGTAGTTTGCTTAACAGTGTTCTAATACTCGCTCGTCTATAGTTACCTGGTCTATCTCTCCCACCCTTACTGTGAAGTGGAATCGTATTAGCAGTTCTCCAGTTCTCTGGCACCTCCCCTCTGGTCAGATTCTAATTAAAATATTCAGTCAGGGTCTTTCCTCCTTTGACCCCAACAGCCACCTGTGATACAACTCATTCAGACATGGAGATCTGTCCAAATTTGTACAGACAAAACCTCAAATCCTTTCTCGTATTTTACATCAATCTGTTCAAGAGCTTCCCAGTCCATTTTCTTGAATTCTGTACCTGCCTCCTCCTTCTCCCAAGTAAAATAGATGTGAAGGTCTCATGTAACAATCCAGCAATGTTCTCCAGCTTGACACACAGATTGCCCCTTTGGTTTCTAATGGACACCAGCTGTTTGCTGATTATTCTGTTCTACTTGTAGAATATCGTGGGATTCTCCCTTATCTCGCCTACTTGTACTTCTTCATGTCCCTCTGTTATTCAGTCCTTTCGATGTCTCTAAGATTTACTACAATCAACTCTCATGTTTTGAAACTCGAGATGACAGGCTGAGGTTCCGAGGCAGACAATCTTGCCATTTTACGGATTAATCTGGATAATACCTTTTAAAGTTCCTCTGTAGTCAATATATTCTTTCTTAGATTGGGACTCCGAACGATACACAATATTCTACGTTTAGTCTCACCAACGCTCGCTGCAACTGGTGCACGAAATCCTCTATCTTCCAATTACATTCACATGAATGTAAACCTAATTTTTACTTTCCCATTTGCAGATGTTCTTCCCAATACCTCTCGCTTTAATTTTTCTTATGAACTTGCTTTGTGAGTTCTTCAAAAAAAGCTCATGAATATCCAACTATACGTTATCCAATGGTTCATCATTGCCTATGTCCACAAGAATTATCTTCAAACCATTCCAAAATATGTTTGTCACTTCTGGTTTCCCTTTCATCGGTACATTCTCACACTCTCCAGTTATGTTATTACCTTCTAAATATCTAGTAGCATGTTCTTTGTAATCGAGTCCAACAGATTCATGACTGCGGATGACAAGATAACTGGTCTGTAGTTCACTATTCTCCAAATTCATCCTTTCTTAAACTATTGGATAATATTTATAACCTTTGCCTTATCCAGACTGGCTAAATGCCTTTCGGCAATGTATCGGAAAGTGCAGTGAAAATCCGCAAAGCAATCAACATGTCAATTGCTGCTTCCTCTGAAATTTTTGTATGATGTGCATCCAGTCTGTCAGATTTATAAATACTCAATCCAGCTTTCTTTTCAAAGATAACCCCAACATTGATAAGAATGATCTTAGACTTTACTTACACAAGTCCTAGGGTCACTGAGTATTTCTGGAAGAATTTCTGGACATCCTTCCATGAAGTTAGACACAAAGAAACTGTTTCTTTTCCCTGCGATTTCTCTGTTCTCTGCAATAAATTATCCTGAACGCGCACCAACTGCTCCACATTTGACACTGTTTTTAGGGGTTTTTTTGCACACATTGATAGACGCTTTTTAGCAGTCTTTATGTTTTTCTTTCATTTGTACGCATTTTCTCTTTCTGATTTTCTCCTCAGTTTCTTGGTCATCCTTTGCTGGGTCCTACATTTCTCTGAATCCACTGGCTTACTGCAACACTTGGTATTTTTTCAGCTGCCTCCTTTCATCTAATAGGAAGATGAAGGTGGGGTTGAAAGTGCTAGTCGGAGAGGAGGGTGGACCAGATTGATAGGGAGGAATGTGGACACATAGGAACGTTCAAGAAGATGGTACTGATTTGGAAGTTTGGAGTGGGATAAGTGGGATTAGGGGAAATGGGGAAATGGGGAAATCCACTATGATCCCCTGTGGATGGAGGGTCCCAAGGCAGAAGATGAGGCTTTCTTCCTCCAGGCGTCTGGTGGCTCGGGTTTGGTGATGGAGCAGACCCAGGACCCTCATGTCCTTGTCAGAGTGGGAAGGGGAGTTAAAGTGCTCAGCCACAAGGTGATGGATTTGTTCAATGTGGCTGTCCCAGAGGTGTTCTCTGAAATGATCCACAAGTTGACCTCCTGCTTCGCCAATGTAGAGAAAACCACATTGGGTTTAATGGATGCAGTAGATGAGGCGTTCTGTCTCCCTTCGTCACCTATCACTTTCAACCCCACCTTCATCTACCTATCGAAATCCCAGCTACCTCCTCCCTTCTGCTGCACCCCCTTCTCACCTCCCTTAGCACAGAAGCTTCATTCCTGATGAAGGGCTTATGCCCGATACATCGATTTATCTACTCTTAGTATGCTGCCTGACTGTGCTTTTCCAGCACCACACTCTTCAACTCTGATCTCCAGCATCTGTAGTTCCCACTTTCTCCTCACACCTTCATGGCTGCATGGCTCAGATTTATAACGGTTACTTCAAATAAAAGAAAAACTGACGTGTACTCAAAACAGCATAAAAGAAAACCAATACATTGCGGTCACTGTTCCCAAAAGGTCCTTTCCAGCAAAATTTTTAATTAGCCCTTCTGATCACTCAACACCAATTCCTAAATAACCTGATCTCGAGCTCAGTGCTCGACATAATGTTCATGTAAACCATCTCACACGTGGTCATGAATTCCATTTTACCCAGCATGAGCATTCAATTGGGTTAACACAGTTTAGATATAATTTAAACAGTACATTATTACTGAAGTACTCACAAATGTGTATATCTCATTTCCTGTTTAATAACATGTCCAGCATTTGTATTGCAGCTTTCACTTTGATATATAACTCCCATCAATGTTTGCTCCTCCTTGCTGTTTTTGCGCTCCACCTTACTAGATCCTGTGGAATCTGAGCGACGTGGGCTCTGGGGAGATTAATGGTAGACATCTCTCACATCATTTATGATCTTCTCCAACTTTAACTTCTCCAGATCTCCCGTTATGCTGATGGAGCAGAAAAGGACAATGATCTTCCAACGATGCTCTGTATTCCCCCAGAGAGCTGAGACAGCTCTAACCTGGGTGAGAACTTTACAGCAGGCTGGTAAAGTGTTGCTGCTGCTGTACAGAGAGACCACATTCTAGAGTAGAGTGTACAGATTTAGCTTCTTCTATGAAGAAAGGATGTTGTTATATTGGAAGCAGCTCAAAGATGGTTCCTTCAACTGATTCCTGCAATGAAGGTGCTTACATATGACGAAAGGATGATCAGGTTGACCCAGTAGCCATTGGAGTTTACAAAAATTAAAGATGATCTTATTTGAACATAGCTGACAGAAGGAATTAACAACTGAAGCGAATTACACAGATAGTGGAGGAATCCATTCTGTTCTCCAGCCTGTTACACAGGAACAACAGAAGGATATTCAGGCCTTCTAACATGTTACACCAAAACAGAACGAGGCTATTCAACCACTATACATTTACAGAAGAAGGCCAAGCAGCCACTCGAGCCTAAAACAGTAGGCCATGCTGCACCAGTAGCCTGTTAAATAGCAACAGGATCAGTCGATTCAGCCTCTTCAAGTCTGTAACAGAAACTGGAAGAGGTCACACAGTGACTGGAGATTGTTACACTGGGATAACAGGAGGCCATTCGGACCCACCGAGCCTATTGCAAGGGATTTTGATAGGATAAAAACTATCTGAGACTTCTTTCATGAGAAAGAAGAGGTAATTTAGACACGTGTCTGTTGTATGGGAACAAGTGAAGACCAATCAATCCCTCGGTCCCATTTCCGGGATACATGCGGAGACTGTTCAGTGTATCCACCTGTTATGGAGAAGTATGAGAAAACCCATCAGCCCCTCAAAATGTTATACAGCAACAGAAGGATTCCATAATCTCCCAATCCTCTAAACCATCAACAGGAGCAGGTCATTCTGGTCTTGAAGATGGCAACATGGGAACACCAGAAAGACGTCAGCCCATCGATATTGTACACCTGCAGAATGACTCATTCAGCCACACATGGCTCTTACTCAGCAATTGGAGCAGTTCTCTTAAATCCTTGTGCCCATGAAACAGGAATTCAAAGAAAACGTAAAGGTTTTCAAAAGGGAAGAGCTTGTAATAATGGTATATATTAGGGAGTAAAGTGCAACAATAAACTATTGCAATTGAAGGCAAATTTTCTAGAGTCCATTGTTCAGGACATTTGCAAACTCAAACCACAATTCGTCAGAGTCAACATGGTTTTACGAAGGCTAAATCGTGTTTGAATTGTTTGCTTGAGTTACTTGAAGATGTCACAAACAAAGTGGTTAGTGGGAATCCTGGAGATGGAACATATCTGGTCTTCCTGAAGGCATCGGATATGTCACTTCTCCAAAGACTAAATGGTAAGATTAGAAAACATGGGTTTAGGAGTAATTTATTAGCTTGGATGGAGGATTGGTTAACCAACAAATGTAGTCAGATGGAATAAATGTGTCATTTTCTTTTGGCAAATGCAGTTTGTGCCATTGATTTCAGTACTCATGCCTCAAGCATTTGCAATCGATGTTATTACTGTACTCGGTTGACGGGAGAGAAAATACAATGCCACATTTTCAGATGACACTAACATCGATGGGAAATTACATCGGAATGATGATGCAAGAGATTTTAAAACATATGGATAGGTTGGGAGAATGGGCCATCATTTAGCAAGGAAAATTAAAGTGAATAAATATGGGGCTATTCAAGTTGGCCAGTATAATAGAAAGACAAATTATTATCTAAATAGAGAGAAAGTTCAATGTGCTTAGGTGCAGAGGGATCTGGGTGTCTGCTTGCATATCACAGAAAACCTGCCTGCAGGTACTGCAAGTAATGAGAAATGCAAGCATAATTTCAGTGTTTATTTATAAAAGGATAGAGTAGAAAGGTAGGGAGTGTTGGTGTAGCTATGAAAGGCATTAGTGACGCTGCAACTGGAGTACAGTTTTGGTGTCCTGCAGAATGAGGTATTTGCATTGGAGGCAATTCAGAAGAGCTTCATTAGCTTGATTCCACATTTGAAGTGTTTGTCTTATGAAGAGTAATTGAGCAGTTTAGGCCTATACTCTCGACTTTATAAGAATGGAAGGCGATCTCATTGAGGTGTATAAAATGCTAAAAGTAATTGAATGTGTAGATGTGGAGTGGATTTTTTTTTCATGTGGCGCAATCTACAACAAGAGACTAGAGTTTTAGGATGGAGAGATGGCAGGTAAGTGGAACAGTGGCCGCGTTGACATCAGCCTCATCGAGGGGCTGGATAACTCACAGATGCTCCCTGTTCTTATTCAAATCTTCTACTGTGTTGCCTAGGAATGGGGGAGGACTGGGTATCATACAGGAAGCAGGCACTCAGGATAAATCAGTTAGAGAGAACGTAACCAGTACGGTCATACATTGACTGCGCTG
Source organism: Chiloscyllium plagiosum (assembly GCF_037043375.1). Taxonomy (NCBI): domain Eukaryota; kingdom Metazoa; phylum Chordata; class Chondrichthyes; order Orectolobiformes; family Hemiscylliidae; genus Chiloscyllium; species Chiloscyllium plagiosum. The sequence goes on from NW_028270152.1 coordinate 90,972,577, forward strand.
GGTTCTCAACTATTTACAATCTATATTAATGATCAGGAGGATGGAACAGATATACAGATGCTGAGTTTGGTGATGTCCATAAGACCATGAGGCCATAAGACATAGGAGTGGAAGTAAGGCCATTCAGCCCATCGAGTCCACTCCGCCATTTTATCATAGCTGGTGGGCATTTCAACTCCACTTACCCGCATTCTCCCCATAGCCCTTAATTCCTTGTGACATCAAGAATTTGTCAATGTCTGCCTTGAAGACATTTAGCGTCCCGGCCTCCACTGCTCTGCGCGGCAATGAATTCCACAGGCCCACCATTTGTCTCCGCATTTCTGTTCTGAATTGACCCCCTCTAATTCTGAGGCTGTGCCCACGGGTCCTAGTCTCCTCGCCTAACGGAAACAATTTCCTAGCGTCCATCTTTTCCAAGCCATGTATTATCTTGTAAGTTTCTATTAGATCTCCCCTTAACCTTCTAAACTCGAATGAATACAATACCACGATCCTCAGCCGTTCCTCGTCTGTTAGACCTACGATTCCAGGGATCATCCGTGTGAATCTCCTCTGGACACGCTCTATTGCCAGGATGTCCTTCCTGAGGTGTGTGGCCCAAAACTGGACACAGTACTCCAAATGGGGCCTAACCAGAGCTTGATAAAGTCTCAGTAGCACATCGCTACTTTTATATTCCAACCCTTTTGAGATAAATGACAACATTGCATTCGCTTTCTTAATCACGGACTTAACCTGCATGGTTACCTTAAGAGAATCTTCGACTAGCACTCCCAGATTCTTTTGTACTTTGGCTTTATGAATTTTCTCACCGTTTTGAAAGTAGTCCATGCTTGCATTCTTTTTTCCAAAGTGCAAGACCTCGCATTTGCTCACATTGAATTCCATCAGCCATTTCCTGGACCACTCTCTCAAACTGTCTAGATCCTTCTGCAGCCTCCCCACTTCCTCAGTATTACCTGCCTGTCCACCTAACTTCATATCATTGGCAAACTTCGCTAGAATGCCTCCAGTCCCTTCATCCAGATCATTAATATATAACATGAACAGATGCGGCCCCAACACTGAACCCTGCGGGACACCGCTTGTCACCGGATGCCATTCCGAAAAAGAACCCTTTATCCCAACTCTCTGCCTTCTGTCAGACAGCCAATCCTCAAGCCATGCCAGTAGCTCATTTCGAACACCATGGACCCTCACCTTACTCAGCAGCCTCCCGTGTGGCACCTTATCAAAGGCCTTTTGGAAGTCAAAATAGACCACATCCAATGGGTTTCCCTGGTCTAACCTACTTGTCACCTCTTCAAATAATTGTTATGTCGCTGTGATAAGCAAGAGATTAAATTATCAAGAGAGGGTGGAGAGTCTGCAAATAGAATCAGAGAAGTAAAGACAATAGATAATAGTTTGGCAGGTGGAATTTAACATGATATAACCTGTCATTTCATTTATAGGAATAATGGAAAGCAATATGTCATTGAAATGGAGAGGGATTACAGGACTTTATGATACTGTGTACTGGGGGGTTCACTCAGATCCGTTCAGATATGGGAGGTTTTGCTCCATCCCTGATCGTCAGCTCCCAGACACTCCAAGTGACCCCATTGCTCTCCGTACACATGGAATACTTTGATGTGGTTGATTGGTGGTGGGGATGGTGTTTTGAAACGTGCATCATGGGGACGGCCTTTATCCAAGATATATTCATTTCTTTCCACGTGGAGACCCGATGATAAAGGGAATGGCTGACTGCTTCTCAGTGAAGAGGCCGTGACTGCTGCCGGGACAGTGGGTATTCACCAACATGATGTACTGTGCATAGGTACACTGTAACATGAATAGAGAGAGAGAGCTCCTACAGTTCCTCTACCTCTCCCCATTGACATGAGTACTCTGCAGATGCCATGTACACCATCGGGAATCCCACTATAGTGGATACACCCGGCAGCTCCCTGCTGAGGGAGAAACAATCTATTTACCTCATCCACCAAATATATACTCCATCACCGAATGGTGACATTGATGTTGAGATACTGGGAAATGATGGATATGTCACCGAGTTCTGCCTGGGAAGTTATGGATCATAGAAGCTGAATGAAACAGTGACCCTAACAGCCACTGGCAGCACCATCCTATCCCTGATGTGAAGCTGCAGGTCGTGTTGAAGGAGGTGACACCGCTCTGTGACCAGCTCCTTGTTCAGTCAGGATCCCCTCACACTCTGCTCTTGGGTTAAGTGTAGCTTGGGAAGCTGTTCCTGGAAAACCCGATGTGGATACAGCAGATCCCTTTCCCCACACACACTCACTGCGTGGTTTCAGAGCTTCCCCTCTCTGCAGCCTCTGCTCCATTTGTTGTTCATGTTGCAGGCTCAGATGCTGTAACTACAGTCCCCATGCTCCATACCGAGTTGGGTCACCAAATCCTCAGGTCCCCCTGAATGCCTGAAGCAGCAATATACAAAGGTCGATTCATTTTAGACCTACTAATCTTCCTCTATTAGTAGACTGAAATGCATATACTTTACATTGACTGTGAGCATACAAATGTTCACAACTAGTTTCGATTTCAGTCATCTTACTCCTGCCACAGAATGCCTTTGTCTTTCTTCATCCAAGTCTCCACAACGTGTCAAAACTTAAGTTTTCTCGCCCTGTCACCTGTATAATTTCAAACTGAATGGCAGCAATAATAAGCTCAATCGAAACAGACTGGTATTTCTCTCCCTAAACTTCTCCAAAATCTTGAAGAGTTCACGATCAGTGATAAATATTTGTCTCATATATGTTATTCGAAATTTAAATGCTGAAATGTTGTAACGCCAACACCAAGCTCAAAGCCTCCTTCCCCATTGTGGAATAAATCTGTTGATGTTTCCATGGACACTCCAATCACCTGTTACATAATGGAGCACTTCTCATCTCTCCAATAATCCTTCTGAATGGCATAGCTCCTCATGTCTCAGCATAAAAGAGTTACGTACGTCTGTACGTCTTAATGCTCGAATCTTTTTACCTGCTACTCCTGGCCTATGTCAATAAACCTTACTCTCACAGGTATATGTGTTAAGAAGATCTGGCACATTCTTCTCAATCTCTCACAGAAACCAAACTTTGATTTCTGAACTTAATCATCATCATCATCAGACATTTCAGCTTCTAATCTTGCCATTGTTTCTCTCTGCTCTTCCACACGAGTTCTCACGACTGCAGGAAGTGAATTATTGAACTTCTCCAAAATAAGAATCTCTCTAAAAGTGTCATAGTTTTGCTCTGTTTTTAATACCCGTACCCACTTTTCAAAATTACTTTGTTTGTCCTTTCAAACTCAATGTGCGTTTAACCACGGATGCTATTTGACATCCCTGAAACGATGTATGTAGGCTTCTGGCACAAGCTCATATGCACTTCAGATGGCTTTCTTCACCTCCATATACTGGCCAGGTACCTCCTCCGATAGGGATGCAAATACCTATCAGCTTTGTTTGGATAAACTAAATCCACATGGTCACTGGTCACTGCATTTGTCTAGCCACTTTCTCAAATGAAATTCAAAAGGCTTCCCCATCCTTCTCATCAAATATAGATAATGCCTGGATGTATTTAAACAGAACCCCATTAGGCCATTGGTTACAATAGGGTTGTTCAACTTCACTATCCTCCTCATCCCGCCGACCGTCTACCTTCATCTCCGCCTCTATGTCAACTTTCCTCTCTAATTGCTAACTTTTAAAGTTGAAACTCTTTGCTTTTCTTCTGTCCTTTCCTCTCTTTCTTCTTCATTTCCTTTTCTTTTATTTCTACTTTTCATCATAATTCAAACTGTTTCAATTCCTGCTCATGTTCAAAGTGCCTCATTTGAAATTGAATTCCAACCATTTCCAAGAGTCTAATGGCAGTTCTACCAAATGTAATTGCCGAGCTCGAGCTGTAATTATCTCTCATTTTCTCACAAACAAACATAACCCCAACTCCAGCTTGTCTGTCAATTCCTACAGCTTTGCCTTCATTACCTTTTGTAAAACCCCGAACTTCACTTCTTCCACACCCAGAGAACTCTTAGTGACTGAACGAATCTTTATTCACAAAACACTGTTTAAACCAACCAAATTCAACATCCGGAACAAAAGACGCTAACAACTACCATACGCAACCTTTGAACGCAATAGTCTTCCGGTGCATAATCTCCAGTGTCTGCATGAGCTTATTCTCGATTCTCTGGTTTCCTCCCACAATCCAAAGATGCGCATGTCAGATGAATTGCCCATGCTACATTGTTCACAGTTTTCAGGGATGTGTGGGTGAGGTGCCTTAGTCGGGGTAAATGTGTAATAATAGGGTAAAGAAATGGGTCTGGGTAGGTTACTCCTACCAGTTTAGTATTATCGATTTAGAACCAGACAAGAGCCCCCAGTTTACTATAGACCCACCAGACTGCCTCAAACTATTTGAAGAGGGTAGCTTGGATGCCAATCTTTTCTTATTTTAAAGGTAGATGTGAGTTGGGTGTTCCAGATGTGATGCTACTAGTCAAACCACTTAACATTAAGCAAAACACACTATATTTAAACACTCTAATGAAAGTCCATTCAAAATGACGAAGAATTTAAAATAATTCAACTATTGGAAACCTTAACTGAATAATGGATACAGTACATTCTACAGATGAACTGTTCCAACATACTAACATCCCATAAACACACCCCTTTGCAAAACGGTACATTCAGACATACATTCCTGCATACAGTTCTCCAATTCAAGAGGAAAAACCATCGAGTCAGGTTTCAGAGAGTAGCAGCTGAGGATAAGTTACTAGGCCGTTGTTACTACTATTTATTAAAAACCCTAAAAGCGTCATAAGTTATTTACTTGAGCCGTTTTCAGCAGGCACTTTGGCCTTTAAGATCTCTTGTTTTAAAAAAAATGGAGAAAATAACTTTTTTTATATAGTGACAGCATTGTCATACAATTTCGATGCCTGGTCCTTTACTCTCGGGACTTCCTCGTGCTACTGATCGCAAGGTCACTTGAGAGGGACAAATTCATGTACAGACCAAGTTACAAGGATGTGTCTCATAACTTCTGAAACACCCCTGTCCATGGACCATCACGTGGGACATACAGGGAAGTGAACAACAGCCTGACATACACCATTTCACTGTTTCTCAGCATCACAATGCCAACACTCGACACACGAGGGAACCAAAAGCAAAGGCCAGGTAAAGATACAGAGGGACAGAAAGATTCACATTAAAGACAGAAACAGGCAGTTAATTAACTGAAAAATGTTGTGGAAATATGGGGAAAAAGACAGGGCAGTGGGACTAACTGGAGAAGTGAGATCTTCAAGAGAAAACTTACAAGAATGACAACATTGAATAAAGGCATTGTCAGATCAGCTGAAACAGTTTGTTACATCAAATTCTGAATCAGCTTGACAGAACACCACAAACAACATAAACTGGGAAAATATGACAGCTCAGCATGGAGAGCTGTGCAGAGCATGCTAGTGTGTTGCTCAGTAAACTGCACTATCTGCCCAGCATGGAGAGTATTGTAAACTCTACTATCGGATACTCAGCATACTCGCACCAGATTACTGCCTACAATGGGAAGATTTACTGCGTGTGTGTGTTAATCAGAAACTGAGGGAGAGTGCGTGTGTGTGCCAGATTGGCGGGGTTGAATGCGAAACTCAGTGTTTGAGAAGGAACACACATGGAGGAAATTATTTTAAAAACGAACAACTGGCTGGCTTTTTGTAAATCGACAGAGAGAGAACGAGAGAGGTTTCATGGAAAGATGAGGTAAAGTGTTTGAGAATGTTAAAATAAAGTCATTGCCAGACACAAAAGCAATATACATCGGCGTGCACATGAATGACAGATGGATGGGAGTTTGGTGTGACATCGAAGCAGATTTGTTTCGGCAGGTTTGAAGCCGGGAGCGTCAGCAGCAGACTATCGGCTTCTTTAAGACTGCTGCTCAGCAACAGGCCGAAGCAATTCTGTCCCTATGGGCCGCTGACAGAGGGATAAGAGAAGGCCATTAAGCCCATGTTAGCCTGTTGTTACTTGAAAAGGTGGAAATCTAGAATATTGGCACATTTTGCCAACAAGGAGAAAGTGAGGACTGCAGATGCTGGAGATCAGAGCTGAAAAATGTGTTGCTGAAAAGCACGAAACGTTGATTCTCCTGCTCCTTGGTTGCTGCCTGACCTGCTGCGCTACACATTGTTCAGCACATTTTGCTAACAGAATCATTCAAAACAAAGAGATGTGTCGCTGCAGCTATATGAAGTGTTACTGAGAGGGCACCTGGAGTACATTGTGTTGGTTGTGTTTCTGTAACTGAGAAGGGATGGACCTCCATCAGATACAGTTTAACGGCTGCTCGTAATTCACGGGTTGCTGTCTCATTTAATGTCTCGGGTCTGTTATACAAGGAGAGGAGGAGGCCATTCAGCCTTTCCAGTCTATTACAGAGGGCCACGAGGAGCCCATTCAGCCTCTCGAGCCAGTTACAGAGGGGCAGGAAATGTTTATTTAACTATTAGTTAAATATTAGTTTTAAATTAGGTGTGGAATAGGAAAGATCTGATGTAAACATTAAAGTTCTAACTTTGAACAAGGCCAATTCTGAAAGTGTTAGGCGATCCCTGTGAAAGGTTAATTGGAATACCGTATTAACAGGTAAAAAGGATGTTTGGAAAATGCAAGGCCATCAAAACCTGGTTTCAGAGAATCCAGAGGCAACGTGTTCCTATTAGTGGGAAAGGATGTACATGCCTTTGAAAAGACAAGGACTGAAGAGGGCTTTGTACATTGGAGATCACGTCTCACTGACTCGGTGTAATCTTTTGAGGAAGTGATGAAGATGATTGATGAAGGCAGGCCAGTGGATGGTGTCTTTATGGAATTCAGTAAGAAAACCAAAATGTTCTACATGGTAGACTGGTTAGCAAGGTTAGTGTGCCTGGGATCCAGGGGGAACTCACCATTTAGATCCAAAATTTTCTTGAATATTGGAGACAGGGCGTGACAGTGGACATTGGTTCATTAAACTTGGAGACCTGTGACCAGTGGAGTGCCGCAAAGATCAATAATGGGTCCACTGCATTGTATCACAGATGCAAATCATTTGCATTTGAGAATATGAAGTATGGTCATTAAGTTTGTAGATAATACCAAATTTGCTGGTGTCGATGACAGTCAAGAATGATCTCTCAGACTATAATGGGACCTTGTTTAGGTGAACCGAGGAGTGGCAGATAGAGTATATTATAGTTACATGTGAGCTGTTGCATTTTGGCAGACAAATTAAGGCAAGACATGTAATTAGCGTTCTGTCGAAAGCTGCCAATCAAGGAGAACTCCTTAGATATTATCGAATCCCTACAGTGAGGAAACAGGCTTTTCGGCCCATCGAGGCCACACCGAACTACTAAACAGTATCCCACTGAACAAACCCCTACCCTATCCCTCTGAGCCTGCATTTCCCATGGCTAATCCACCTCCCCTACACATTCCTGGGTCCGGTGCGCAATTTACATGGCCAATCTACCCTTATCTGTATATCCTTATACTGTCAGAGTAAAACATAGCACCCGCAGGAAACTCACGCAGACACGGGGAGAATGTACAAACTCCACACAGCCAGTCATTCAAGGATGGAATTAAACCCAGGTCGCTGCCCTGTGAGGCAGCAAAGCTATACTAGTGTTGTAGGTTCTCCATTCCTTGAAAGTGCCGTCACAGGTGAACAGCGCAGTGAAGAAGGCACTCGGTGATCTCGGTGCGTGCTTTGAATCGAAGCATTTGCATGACATGTTAAATCTGTACAGGACGTTGGTTTGGGCACTTCTGTAATATTGCCTTTAATTCTGGTCTCCCTGCTGTCGGAAAGGCGTTGTCAAACTTGAAAGGGTGCAGAAGAGATTTCAAAGAATGTTGCAGAAGTTGGAGGGTCAGAGTTACAGGGAGAGTTTGAATAGGCTGGGCCTATTTTCTAGTGTTGAGGCTGAGCGGGGACCTTAATGGGGTTTATAAAATCATGAGGGGCATAGATAAGGTAAACAGTCAATGTCTTTTCCCAGGATAGACGAGTCCAAACTTAGAAGACAAAGGTTTAAGGTGAGAGGAGAAAGATTTAAAAAGGGACATGAGGGACAATATTTTCAAACAGAGACTGTTGTGTGTTTGGATTGAACAGACAAAAGAGATGGTGGAGGCAGGTACAGTTACACCATTTAAAAAGCATTTGGATGGATATATGCATGGGAAGTGTGTAGAGGGAGATGGGCCACCTGCTGGCAAGGGGGACGTGATTAATTTAGGATATTGGACGGTATGGATGACCAGACCGAACGATCTTTTTCCGTGCAGTACATCTCTGAGAGGCTATTGACTCTTCAGTATATCACACTGGAACAGGAGGAGGCTATACAGCATCTGAATTCTGCCAGTCAGCTTGTTTGCTCCATTTCTGAGAGTCAAATACAAAAATACATCATTCAGATTTTGATGTTGTTTTACAGAATCAGAAGAATGGTCTTTCGTCAAGAAAAGCTGTAAAGAATGTGAAGAGGCCATTCAGTCCCTCATTTCCATTCTAAAGGAGCAGCAGATGAGCACAGAGCTATTGGAGCCTGTTACTCAGGAGCAGGAGGAGGACATGTATTTTCACAAAACTTGGGAGCAGGAGGGAATCATTCAACTGCTTGAAACTGGGGCACAGGGACAGGAGACAGTTACTCAACTGTTCGAGACTGGGACACAGGATCAGGAGCCAGTAATTCCACTGCTCAAAACTGGGGCACAGGGAAATCTGGAGGCTAGTGAGGCCCGAGGATCCTGTTACGCAGGAACAGCAGGAGGTGACTCACTCCCCACCAGTATGGGACACTGGGAGAGAAGGGGGTTTTGCTTGGAACAAACAGAAATATATGAATAAATTGCATGAGTGGTCCATTCAATCCTGCCCCAACATTCACTAAGACCACGGCTGATCTCATGGTGATTCCCTCATTCCATTTTACGGAGACTGTCCTCTCTGCAACTTCTCCTCCATTTGGTGGTCATGTTGCCGACAGAGATGCTGTAACAACAGTCACCATGACTCTTCCAGAGGGATTGGTCTAAGCGGATGAGTCCGGATTTGAAGAGTCCAATCACAAGAATTAAAACACAAAATAAAGGCATTGCCAGATGTTTAGTACTCTCAAATTCGCAATCCAACTCATATAACCAGCCCATCCATTACATATTCAAGATGGAGTACTGTGTAGATCCGGCTAGTGTACTGCTGAATGCAACCCAGCTATGTTCAGAGTGAAACTCTGTGCAGCCCACACCAATGCTGGATCTATAATCCTGGGCTAAATGTCCAGCGTGGGGGGCTGTGCAGTCCACACTGTTTCATTCATATATAAACCCAGGCTGTTGCATTGTTCGGTAACACTGTGTTAGATCGCAGCCCAGTGTGGGGAAACCTGCAGCCAATTTTGGAAGTGACAGGATGTGCAGCTCCCATCCATTTACAGCTCCAAGGTGTGCTGCAAATGTGAAAGTCACTGCGAGGAGGAGATTTAAATGGAAACAATTTTAAAAAAAATAGTTCTGATTAAGGCGTGTATCACTCTAGTATTTAAAGATGAAATAACTGAGCTAATATCCAATTAGATTTTGTAAATGATGCAAACAAGTAAGAAGGGGATGGTGATGTTATAGTGGTTGTACTATAAGCCTCCAAATAATCAATGGGAATTAGAAGAACAAATATGCAGGTAGACTGGCTAGACTTGCAGGAGCAATAGGGTTGTCATAATAGGTGATTGTAATTATCCTAACATAGACGGGGACTTCCAGATGGTTAAGAACTTAGATGGAACGTAATTTGTTAAGTGTGTTCAGGAAAGCTTCCACAAGCAGCATGTAGAGAGTTCTACTCGGGAAGGGACAAACTCGAACTACTGTTGGGAAATAGGGTAGGATAGGTAACGAGGTAAAGTGGGGGAGCATTTTGGGAAAAGTGACCAGAGCTGTTTGAATGATAAAATAGGGATGGTAAGGATAAAATTGGTCCACAGATTAAAGTTCGAAATTGGAGCAAGGCGAATTTTGTTCGAATTAGACAGGGGATTGCAGGGCTTGATTGGAGTCGTGTGATTCCAGGTAAAAGGATCACGGACAAGTAGGAGGGCTTCAACAGTGAGATAGCTCGAGTTCAAGGTCTATATATTCCAGTGAGGGTGAAGGGAAAGTGAGGCTGGAAGAGCGAACCCTGGATGACAAGAGATATTGAGGCTCTGACCAGCAGAAAAAGGAGACATTGCTTAGGTACAGGCAGCTGGGACCAAGGGAATCCCTGGAGTTACACAGGGGATACAGGAGTTTGCTGAAGAAGGAAATCAGCAGGGCTAAAGTGGGATATAAGATAGCCTTGGCTGAGCCGATTAGGGTGAATCCAAATTCAGTATAGTAAAGAAAAAGAACAACTAGAGAGAGATAGGACGCCTTAAAATCCAAAAATAGGCATGCATCATGAGATGGGTGAGGTCCTCAATTCCCCCTCTGTGTTTACCATGAAGAAAGACATGAAGACCTGTGACCTTTGGGAGGTTAGTTGTGATATCTTGGTACAGTCCACATCACAGTAGAGGTGCTGATGGACATATTAGAATGCACAAGATCAGATAAATCTCTTGGTCCTGACCAGATATGTCTAAGAGCACTGCACGAGGCGAGAGAAGATAGTTCAGGGGTAAGGTCCCGGAAGATTGGGCAGTAGCAAATGTAGTGCCCTTATTCAGAAGGTCTGCAAAGAAAAGCCTGGGAAATGTAGACCAGTAAGCTTCACATCTGTTTCGGAAACCACTTGAGAACGTTCGGAGATATAAGATATGCATGCATTTTTAAAGACAGAGTTTGACTTGGAGCAGTCAGCATAGCTTTGTGCCTGGCAGATCATGCCTGACAAATGTTGATAGAGTTTTTGAGGAAGGTTGACGAGGGCAGGGTGGTAGACATATTCTACATAGATTTCAGTAAGGCCTTTGATAAGGTTCCACATGGGCGGCCTCTCTGGAAGGTTAGATTGCATGGACTCCAATGTAAACTGGCAAATTGACGACACAGATGGCTTGAAGCAAATCGCTATGGTGGAGGTGTGCTTGTCGAACTGGAGGCCTGTGACTAATGGAGTGCCTCAGTGATCGGTCATGGGCCCATTGCTGTTTGTTATCTATATCAATGATTTGGACCAGAGTGCACAACGCAAGGTTAGTAAGTTTGCAGATGACACTAAATTAGGAGACATCATTTACAGTGAGGAACATTATCAGAAATTGCAGCAGTACCCTGATCAGCTGAGGAAGTGAGCTGAGAAATAGCAAATGGAGTTTAATATAGATAAGTGTCTTGCATTTAGGAAAGTCAAATCCAGGTAGGAATTCAATGACGAATGATAGTGTCTTAAGGCGTGTAGTGCAACAAAAGGACGTTGGAGATCAGGTGCACAGTTGTCTGACATTTGAGTCACAGATACACAGGACAGTGAAGAAGGCTGTTGGCACATTGGTCTTCATCAACGCATTGAGTATAGATGTTGGGACGTTATGTTGCAGTTGTACAGGATGTTGGTAAGGCTGTGTTGGAGTATTGTGTTCAGTTTTGTTCAGATTGCTCTAGAAAGAATATTATTGAACAAGAAAGTACCTAGAACAAATTTCCAAAATGTTCCCTGGGCTAAAGGTTCTAAGTTATAGGCAGAGGTTGGACAGGTTAGAACTTTTTTCTTTACAGCGTAGGAAACCGAGGGGGTTCTTATCGAAGTGTAGCCCTTATAAAATCATGAGAGGTGTGCATGGAGTGAATACTTCAAAATTCTTTCCCAAGGTTGTAGAATCGTGGACTAGAGGACATCCATTAATGTTTGGAAAGGATAAAAAATATAAAAAGGAAAATGAGGGGCAACTTTTTTACATAGAGTGTGGTATGCATATGGCCTGAGCTGTCAGTGGAAGTGATTAAGGTGGGTACAATAACAACATTGAAAAGACATTTGGACAAATGCACAGATGGGAAAGGATTAGCGGGATACGGAACAAGGGCACGGGAATGGGGTGAGTCTGGATGGACATTATGGTTGCCATGGATCAGCTGGGCCAAATGGCCAGTCATACTGGCAGTCTCGTGCAATATGACTGTAAATGAGTGTGTTTTGGGGTGAAGACAGGGTGGAGTGGGGAAACTGAGATAAAATGTCATGGAAGGATATTTTCCCAGGTTTCAGAATGCTGAAATGAAGACATTTTGATAGTATCATGCAACATGGGTCAGTATTTCGAAAAATTATGAGTGAAAGGGATATTGCTGTGAGTTCAGGCGATGGAGAGATTTGGATGAGCATTTGTTCTGCAGCTTTGTAACTGGGAGTGAGGACAGCAGAGTCTTCGCCTCACTGGGCTGAACCTAACACAAAAAAAAACTGTCTCAGTGACATTTTCATTGTGTGTGACAGAGGGGTTGTCTGCACGAGGCCGAGCTAGTTTCCTGGTGCTATCTTACCAAACTCATCTCATTAACTACACATCCCACTCCATAGTGTCCCTCTCATACAATGCCAGCCCGATTCTCCCACCCATCATGACTGGAGGTACTCATAGTCGCCCGGATGCCCCTGGATATTCCGCAATCCCTGACACTGGTGCCATCTTTAAAAGATCAATGGGCACACGGTTGCACTTTCTCAGTTTGGAGCTGCCCTGCACATTTTCCCCAAGCATGGCAATGAAGGGGAAATTACACTACGGTTTGTCGACAGCAGGACGAAGGTCCTGGTTGATGCGCTAGTACAAAAGGGGACCATTCTCTTCCCAGAGGGGGCCACACTACCAGATCCACCGAGCATGGGCTGAGCTCACCACTCAGCTCAGTGCAGTTTCTGGGGTCTGAAGAAATGTCCAGCAAAACAGGACAAGCATCAATAAGCTTCCACATTCTGTCACGATAAGGGCCACCATATTTCCTCTGCTCCCTCACACTCACTGTATATCTGTGAATGCACCAACACCCGAACAAGGTTCATGCTCCACCACTCACACTATTGCATGCAGCACCTTCCCTCTCTTTCTCTCTTGCCTTTCTAATGCCCCCCACATAGTTAGAGAATATTCTGCAGAATGTCAATTATGGAATGTTCCAGGTATTGTTCCAACTTATTCCCAGTTTCAGGAAAACGGCTGTGCCCCAGTGCGTAAACGTAAGAGGATGGAGTAATGTTGTACGTTCTTCAAATCACAAACAATTAAAATCCATCATGAGGCCATTCAGTACTTCAAATATGCTCCAATGTTTAATACGTTTGGGGGTGTTCTGATGGTTTTCTCAGCTCCATGTTACAGTAACTTCCAATCTTTCAACCCACAGGTTCCTGTTACCGTGTATACGATTCTCAGACACTTTATACCACGGGTTTCTTCTAGCATGTGTTACGAAGGCATTTCTCATGGGGACGGACTCTCCTTACAATATATTTCATCTGATGAATAAATTCATGCAACAGTCAGCATTATTTCCACAGACCAATCAAAAACATGCACTTATTTTATGTTTATTGATATCCAATCACAATTCGTCATTTTGGTTATTTCACTTGTCTCACCTTATTGTATTCAACCAAAGACAGCTTCCAAACACTTGTCTCATTATAAAATATAATTTCTAGCAGAGAACATTTTTATCTCGAATCCACCTTTTCCCTTGTCATTAAAATTTCTCTTGCCCTTTTTTTTGACTGATTCTGTGTGTAGCAGTTACACAGTCTCCCACTCAGTTGGCTGGTTGGTTGGTTTGTGATGCAGAGGGAGGCCACGAAAGCAGGTTCAATTCCCCACACTGACTGAGGTTACCATGAAGGGGATGCTCTCTCAACCTCACCCCATCACCCGTGTGGTGACCATCAATGTAAACCACCATGAGTGGTCTCTCTAATGAGTGTTATTTGGGACTCTAATCTATCAATGTTAGCATTTTAATTTTTTAACAATTTTTTTTATTGAAAAAGGTATTTTATTAATATATTAAACCAATAACAACGCAAATAACTGAACAAAATTACACCCATGTGCATGTATATACAAAATAAGTTAAAGTCTCTAAACGGACAGAAGAAAACCAAAAATAAACAATAAATAATAAATAAATAATACAGCTCAGCATATCAAAGCGATAGCTCTCTTTCTTCGAGAGCATTAGTTGATACACATTCATACGTTAATAATCCTTAATATGTGATTCATTAGACAATATCGGCATGGCTATAAAAGAGCCCGTTTTAGAGTGGCAGATAAGCCTGTATCACAGTAATCCAAAAAGGGTTGCCATATCTTAGATAAATCTTTGCTTTTTGGTGCACCATACTGGTGAGAACGCCCAAAGGGATATTCTCCATGACGAACTTATAACCACACAACAGACCCGGGGGGTTTTCAGACATCCAGCACAACAGAATATTTTTACTAGGACAGGAAGTATGTGGGAGATACTAAAGGAGTATTGTGCATCAGTATTTACTGTGGAATAGGATATGGAAGATATAAAATGTAGGGAAATAGATGGTAACACCTTGCAAAATGTCGATATTACAGAGGAGGAAGTGCTGGATGTCTTGAAACGGGTAAGGGTGGATAAATCCCCAGGACCTGATCAGGTGTACCCTAGAACTCTGTGGGAAGCTAGAGAAGTGATTGCTGGGCCTCTTACTGAGATATTTGTGGTATGGATAATCACAGGTGAGGTGCCAGAAGACTGGAGGTTAGCTAACATTGTGCCATCGTATAATAAGGGTGTTACGGACAAGTGAGGGAACTATTGACCAGTGACCCTGACGTTTATGGTGTGCAAGTTGTTGGAGGGAATCCTGAGGGACAGGATGTGCATGTATTTGGAAAGGCAAGGACTGATTAGGGATAGTCAACATGGCTTTGTGCGTGAGAAAACATGTCTCACAAACTTGATTGAGTTTTTTGAGAAAGTAACAAAGAGGATTGATGAGGGCAGAGGCGTAGATGTGATCTATACAGATTTCAGTAAGGGTTTTGATGAGGTTCCCCATGGGAGACTGAATGACATGGTTAGATCTCATGGAATACAGGGAGAACTAGCCATTTGGATACAGAACTGGCTCAAAGGTAGAAGACAGAGGGTGGTGGTGGAGGGTTGTTTTTCAGACTGGACGCCCGTGACAAGTGCAGTGCCACAAGGATTGGTGCTGGATTCACTACTTTTTGTCATTGACATAAATGATTTGGATATGAGCATAAGAGATACAATTAGTAAGTTTGCAGATGACTCCAAAATTGGAGGTGTAGTGGAGAGCGAAGAGGGTCACCTCAGATTGACCAAATGGCCAATGGGTTGAGAAGTGGCAGATGGAGTTTAATTCAGATAAATGCGAGGTGCTGCATTTTGGTAAAGAAAATCTTAGCAGGACTTTTCACTTAATGGGAAGGTGGCAGGGAGTGTTGCTGAACAAAGAGACCTTGGAGTGCAGGTTCATAGCTCCTTGAAAGTGGAGTCGCAGGTAGATAGGATAGTGAAGAAGGTGTTTCCTTTATTGGTCAGAGTATTGAGTACAGGAGTTGTAAGATCATGTTGCGGCTGTACAGGACACTGGTTAGGTCAGTGTTGAAATATTACGTGCAATTCTGGTCTCCTTCCTATTGGAAAAATGGTGTGAAACTTGAAAGGGTTCAGAAAAGATTTCAAGGATGTTGCCAGCGTTGGAGGATTTGAGCTATAGGGAGGGGCTGAACAGACTGGGGCTGTTTTCCCTGGAGCGTCGGAGGCGGAGGGGTGACCTTATCGAGGTTTACAAAATTATAAGGGGCATGGATAGGTTAAATAGGTCAAGTCTTTTCCCTGGGGTCGGGGACTCAGAACGAGAGGGTATAGGTTTTGGGTGAGAGGGGAAGGATATAATAGAGAACTACGGGGCAACTATTTCACACAGAGAGTGGTATGTGTATGGAATGAACTGCCAGTTGATGTCAGGGAGGCTGATCGAAGTGCAACATTTAAGAGGCATTTGGATGGGTATATGAATAGGATGTGTTTGGAGTGTTATGGGCGAAGTGCTGGCATCTGGGACGAGATTGGTTTGGGATATCTGGTCGGCATGGATGGGCTGGACCGAAGGGACTGTTTCCATACTGTACATCTCCATGACTCTATGATTCTATGATTTATATTAATCTCTGATTTTTGGTGCATCATGCTGGTGAGAAAGTCCAAAGGGATATTCTCTCTCATGAGCTTACAAAGTCTCAACAGATCCGGGGAGTTTTCAGACATACAACACAACATAATATCTTTCCTAGCATAGAAAGTAAGGCTATATTTTTTCCCATGTGCATCTGCGTAAGATACTCTGGGCAGGCCCAGGAAAAGAGAATCCGGGTCCATCTCCAATTCGGTCCCCAGGACACACTCTACCACACCTAACGCAGTGCTCCAATATATACGAAGCCTGCAGCAGGCCCACATGCAATGAGTAAGAGTGTCTGTAGTCATTCTGCATTTAGGACATGCTGAAGATAATCCCACTTTGAATTTTGAGAGAAAATCTGGGGTCAGATAGAACCTGTGAAGATTTTTCAACTGCATGGAATGGGTTCTATTACAGATCAAAATCCTTCGAGCATTTACACAAATATCCTCGCATGTCTCTAAAGAGATCTAAACCCTCAACTCTCTCGCACAGACGTCACGAAGCTGGACAGTCTTGTCTGCGGGGACACTCGCCAACAATTGGTAACGGGTACTGACAGAGAGGGTATTCTTTACAATAATTACCTGCTTCTCTGTATTGGATCTATAAGTGTCTTATAAAATTGTGTTTTTTAATCAAATCTCTACTAATGGAAAAAAAAAACAGAAGAAGTCTCTACTAGGTAGTCCATCCTTACGAATTATTTGATCAAACGGTATCATTGTTTCTCCTTCTAGTAACACGTGGTGGCTCAGTGGTTTGCACTGCTTACTCACTGCACCAGGGTCACAGGTTTGGTTCCAGCCTTGGGTGACTGGCTGTGCGGAGTTAGTATATTCTCAACTGTGACTGCGTAGGTTTCCTCCCACAGTCACAAACATGTGTATGTTAGATGACTTGGCCATTGCTAAATCGCTCATGGTGTTCCAGGATCTGTAAGTTGGGGCATTAATCAGGGTAAATATAAGATGGTAGGGGAATGGGTGTGGTTGGGTTACTCTTCAGAGGATCGAAGTGGACTTGCTGGGCCCAGGGACCTGTTTCCACACTGTAGGGATACTACTAATTCTAAATCACCCAAACAACGGATCTCCCTCACTGCCCACAGTTTAAACCTGGAATCCATTATCCCCGGTATACCAATTATGGGGGTAAGAAACATGGGTTTGGCTGTATTGCCACGGTCTGACGCATTGTCCTTCAAGTTTTAACAGTATTGATAATCATTATTTTATGACAATATTCCATAAATGTTGTCATTATATCTAAGAACAACAGACTAATAAGGGTTCACTTTGTCTGAGAGGGCTCACTGTCTTTCCATATTGATGCCGAGTCCACAGCAGCCCAGGCCCTAACATACGATGAAAAACAAAACTTAATTGATTTGCTTTTAATCGGGGAGATCTACTCCTCACAATCTGTGGGGCAGTTGCAATTTTGTTAGCCAGATAAAGAATCGCTTCTGGTGCCAAATAAAAGAGCTAAACCAGCCATTATGTTTCCGAAATACCTGTCTGGGAAACATCAAAGAAAGCATTTGAACTGGGTTTAGGAAATGAGGAATGACATTCATTTAAATAACAGCTATCTGACCGAGCCAGGATGTTGAAAATGCCTCCCATCTTTGAAGGTCTTGTTTAATTTTGTCAAAGAAATGGACATAGTTCACGTTAAATAAATGATCAAGACAACTGTAATGAATATACCGAAATAGGGAATCCACCCCCGTCACCATTTAAAAGGAAACCAGGATTTGCCCTCAGTATCAGGTATTTCCATAAGATCTACCATAGGCATGGCCTCCACTTTGTAAAATTAATCTTATCGCCCGGAAAGGCAACAAGTGAATCAATGCATTGCATCACATGAACTACCGAAATTGCGGGATTTGACAAAAAACATAAGACCCTAATCTGCATACAATGTAATCTTTTGAGACTTCGATCTGCCACCTCTGGGGCAGATATGTTGGCATCCGTACGGATGGCCTCCGCCAGTGGCTCAATCCCCAATGTAAACAAGAATTGCAAAAGGTGTCAGCCTTGTCGACTGCCTGGAGAAATATTAATATTACTGTATGGCACACCATTAGTGAGAACCGCAGCCAGAGGATCGCGGTAAAGGACCCTCACCCACTTGATAAAAACTTTGCAGAGACCAAACCATTCTAATGTACAGAAGAGATCCGACGACTCAACCCAATCAAATGCCTTCTCTCATCTAAAGGGATCAATAATCCCTGGACAGATTGTTGTTGACACTCGGATCATATTGAGTAAATTTTTCACATTGTCTGAAGATCTGCGGCCCTTTATAAAGCCTGTTTGGTCCTCTTTCGTAACGGAAGGCAGCAAAGTTTCCACCTTAATGCACGGATTTCAGACAGGATTTAGAGACTAACATTTAAAAGTAAGATTAGCATGAAAGAAGCACAATCCTCCAGGGTCTTCCCTTCTTCAGCATCAGAGAGTTATGAGCCACTCTTAAGGATGGATGGAGGGGTTTGTGACTGCATGAGTGACGGAACACGTTAAACATTAGCCCTGACAATAGGTTTATAAATTATTTATAAAATTCACAAGGAAATCCGTGAGGAACCTGCACCTTTACATTCTGAAGCTGCTTCACACCCTCCTGCACTGACAATGGTGCATTAAACCACAACACCTATACAGGGATTACTCCTGGAAAGCCCAGGTTCTTGAAGAATGACTCCATCTTAATCCATCTATCCTAACAATGTTCAGGCTGAAATAATTCGGTGAAAATTCTCGGACAGGAGACATTAATCTTTTTGGAATTGAAGGTAAGGATCCCAATACCTTCCCTAATTGAGGTAATGGCTTAAGAGTGGCAATCGTTTTCCTGCAAGATAGACTAAATACCTGCCTGGCTTATCACCGTGTTCAGACAGCCTTTGTTTTGCAAAAGTAAGTTCCTTCTTGGCTGTCTGTGTGAGCGTGGAATTCACTGTAGACCGAAGCGTTGTAATCTTCTGCAGTTTACCCACTGAGGGACAATCACAGTATGCGCTCTCGGCTGCGCTCAGCTTTGCCTCAAACCAGCGTTCCTGCTCCCCCTTCTGCTACATCATAAGGAATAATTATTCCCTTGGCATAAGCGTTAGCAATTTCCCATAGAGTGGCTGAGTTAGTGGTTGAATCTGAATTAATGGGTAAGAAAGATGGTAATTCATTGCAGTGAGCAGCACGGTGGCACAATGGTTACCACTGCTGCCTCACAGCGCCAGAGGCCGGGTTCAATTCCTGCCTCAGGTGACTGTGTGGAGTTTTCACATTCTCCCTATGTCTGCGTGGGTTTCCTCCCACAATCTCAAAATGTGCAGGTTAGATAAACTGCCTGTAGTGTTCGGTGAAGGGTAAATATCAGGGGGTGGGTCGGTGTGGAATTTTTGGGCCGAAGGGCCTGTTTCTACACTGTAAGTTATCTAATCTAACTACTCAATTAACCAACTAGTCTTAAGAATAAAGGGATACATTCACTAGTGTCTCGAATCTATTATATTACCCTTAATCTTAATCAATAAGTATACTGCTTCATGGTCAGAAATGGTAATATTCCCAATTGTGCAGGATGCCACCGAATGTAAGATTGTTGCAGGAATGAGGAAGATATCAACCTTCGTGTGCCATTTATGTCGGTTAAAGAAGAAAGTAAAATCCCTACTTGTGATATGGATCTGCCTCCAGACATCCACCAGTTCTCGTTCTGCACACATATCCACTAATTGCTTACATTATAACGGGGGTATTGGGGCACCTTTGGACATTCTGTCCACCGTGGGGTCCATAAGACCTTTGAAAACTTCTACAATAATGTGCCACGATGCAAAATAACTGAATTTGGGAAATGCATCTACCAGGAATTGAAGAGGGTACGCTGGGAGGGGGGGCGGGGGGCAATAAGCATTCAAAATACTATATTATTTACTATAGTTCAAGGCTTTGGGTATTATGAGCCTCCCGTGAGTGTCAAATACAATCGAGTAGGTTAAGTGGAAGATTATGGCTTCTTCCATTATGGCTTCTCCCATCCTCGTAATATTAAAAGAGGAGAAATACACCCGATCAAGCCCGACCTACTGCAATGTCAAATGTTACTTGTCATTAAGGTGCATCTCCTGCAATAGGATAACATCCACCCTCTCTTTTTTAAGACCAGAAAGTAACTTTTTCCTCTTTTCTGACCAATGGCTCACCTTAATGCACGAGGTAGGCCATTTAAGCACATAATTACCCAAAACACACTGTAGCAACATTTGAACTCAAGAGAGGAAGAACTCGAATTAATTATCATTAATAAACAAAGTCTCATAGAGCTTAAAAACTACACAAACTAAGACTACTACAACTGCCAACTCTCAAAACTTTCAAAACCTAAGCATTTTAAGTAAATGGCTGGGATGGAGTGGGTGAGAAAACCACTTTGCCCGTGCTATGATGCAGTGCCCAACAAAGCAGACCTTCCAGATCGCCAATATCTTGGATTTCCCCTGAACATTTTATCGATATTATCATTTCATTTTGCATTATATTCCTGGATGTGCTGGAGCAATGTGATTTTTTTTTTACCAGTGTCAGCGTTTCCCCAACACTGTACATTCCTGCCATTCCCCGATAATCCTTGACTCCATTATTATTTATTAGCCTTCTGTCTGTGCCTCAAACATATTCAATATCTCTGCCTCCAATGATCTGCGGGGAAGACAGTTCCAAGTACTCTCACCACTGAGAAAACAAAAATTAACCTGATCTGTGGGTGAGATTATTTTTGTCTCCTTACCTGAGAAAGGAGATAATTAAATTGGAAGCAGTTCCGAAAAGTTTCACTTCATGTATTCCAGGAATGATGATCTTATATTATGAAGGCTTTAACAGGTTACTCTTGGAATGAGAGGCGATCTTATTGAAATATACAAAACCTAGAGGAGAGTGATCAGATAGATACCCACTGTGTGTTTGTATCGTCCAAACTTCTTGTTGTTTTTATAGAATCTCTACAGTGTGGAAGCAGGACATTCCGTCTATCAAGTCCACATTGACCCTCGGAACAGTACCCCCCCCCCCCCCAACCCTCGACCTGTCCCATGTAACCCTGCATTTCCCATGACTAACTTATCTAATCTACACATCCCTGGCACTATGGGCACATAGAGGGTTGCCCAAGGTTGGAACTGAACGCAGCTCCTTGGTAACGGGAGGTATCAGTGCTAACCACAGATCTACCATGCGCATCCGTTAGTTCTATTAGTTACTTGTGGCTGACAAAGAAATCTGCCTGACTTGTTCCTGTCACTGAAACTGATTCAGTCTGAGAACTTTATCATCGGCAATATCACCAACCTGGTTACATTTAAAATTTGGTGTCAGCAGTGCAGGAATCAGACGAGAAAAGGAAACAGTGACACCCTCCAACACCCGTCAGAGCAGGAATTAGGATAAATCCACAAAGCGGGATGTCAGTCAAGTGGGAATTCTCTTTCCCAGAAGTTTGGGGTGGCTGGTCCTTTATATTACATCGAAGCTGGCTTTGTTTGATTTTCCATGGACAGGTGAATCAGGGATAGTGGTGCATGGAAAGAAACGTGAAGCTAATATCACAATGAGATGAGCCATGACCTTATTTACTGGTGGAGTGGTGTGAAAGGGCCGAATGGTCCACTTGTGTCCCTCAGCCCTATGTTCTGATGTTCCATTCAGCCCTCGGACCTGCTAAACAGGGGCAGATCGAGGCCACTCCGATGGTTAGGTGTATTTTTGGAAATGTACTTGGAAAATCCAGGCTGGATCAGGAAGTGACCACCACCCCCACTCCCCAGTTCCTGATTCCAGGCTTCCCCTCTCTGTAACGTCTGCTCCAGATGTGGGTCATGTTGCAGACCCAGATACGCTGGGAATACAGCCACATACCCCACCTAGGGTTAAAACAACAAATCCTCTGCTCTCCCTGTATGCAACATTGTACAACACGATTTCCAGCAAAATAACCCGTTACTTTCCAAAAGCATAACATGTTAAATTAATAAATAGGAATAGGAGTAGGTCAATCGGCTCCTCAAGCTAACCCTGTCATTTAATAAAAACATGGATGATCTGCTCCAGTGCTCAACTCCACTGTCTTGCCGACTCCTTGTATCCCTCCACACCTCTCTGAGTTAGGGAATTCCAAACATTCACTACCTTCCGACAGAACACATTACTCTCCATCCCAGATTGAAATCGATATTCCTTATTCGGTATCCATATCATCGAGTTCGACACTTTGCTCAAGAATGGAAAAAACTTCTCAACATCTACCTTCTCCAACCCCTTCTGTGTCTTGCATGTTTCAGCAGTATCACTCCTCATTCATTTAAACCCCAATGAATTATCGCCTCACCATCTTAGAGATTCTCAATAACACAACCCTTTCTTCCCAGGAAACCGCCTCATGAACCAACTAAGTTACTTGCTGCATCAGCATGCTGACCTTATGTTTCATACACAAGAAGACTCCAATGCCTTTACTGTTCCTTTTCTGGAAGTCCTCCCCATTAAATAACAGCCTGCCTTTTGATTCTCAATGTCATCCTCAAACTCGGATGTATATTGCACTCAACTCCCAACTTCAGGCTGTCAGCATAGATTGCAAATAACTGATGCTATCAGACTGATATTTGTGGTACTCCAGCAGATAAACCTTTACCATAAAGATCCATTAATCCTGACTCTCCGATTTCTGTGTTAAACAATCATCATCCCATGTTAATACTGTATCCGACGTCCTGGAGCTTCTGTTTTGTGTAAGAACTTTTGTTTTGTAATACCTCGTGGAAAATCTCTGGAAAGCCTCGTGTCCACCAGATCCCCTTTATCAAGTCCGTTGTTACATTCTCAGGCATCTCCAGAAAGACTTTGCATGAATTTACAGGGCAAAATATAATTTCCCTTTCACAAAACCACCCTGACTCTGCGTGAAGCTTTTCTAAATGTCCATGCTTGCCAGGTTTTCCAAACTATACTGTTTTCATTAGGTCGATGTGCCTCAAAATGTTTCCCATTCATATGTTTGTCCAAATGAGTTTTAAATGTTGTAGCTGTCCTTGCATTTCCCACTCTTCCTCTGGAAGCTCATTCCATACCCACACCGCCCTCTGTGTAAAAACGCTGCCCCTTAGTCCCTTTTAAATTTAACCTCTTTCACCTTAAACCTATTCCGTCTATATTTGGATTCCCCTACCCTTTGGAAAAGACCTTGGCTATTCACCCTATCCATACCTCTCATGATTTTATAAGTTTCTAAAATGTCACTCCTCAACATCCTACACTCGATCTGATGCTAACTTCAAGAACAAGCGTTTCAAGATAAGCACTGAAAAATTGAAACAATATTAAAAATGACAGGCAACCAACACTCAGCCCAAATATCATACTGTGATTTGTTTTTCTCCATATCACAATACTAAGTCAGCATGAAACGCTTACTAGTGCCAATAAGAAGTCAAGCACCTGAATTCCTTTATCTAAAGGGGGTGATGATGACGACAGTGAAGACGTATCTGTGGCCAGATCTATATAATACCACATGGTCAACATTCTCCCTCCTGGCCTCCGTATAACTTTGTGTGGTTGTGTCTTTGTTATCTTGCATTCAATAGAGAGAACCCCTTTCCCCCATTCACACCTTAAATTCGACCCGTCATACAGAATATTTTCGTTCACCACTGCTAAAAGCCCGTTTTTCTTTTGCCACACCCTCTTTTCCCTGCCACCCATCCTCCACATCTGGCAAGTGATTAAAACACCATTTTGCAATTGTATTCAGTTTTGAAGAATTTTCACACTGGACTGGAAACGCTAACTCTGTTTCTCTTTCTCTGCAGATGTTGACAGACCTGCTGAGTTTCTCCAGAAATGAATAGGCGCAGAGCAGTTTTTGAATTAAATAAATAATTATGGATACTGGAAATAAAAATAAAAAAACCTTTATAGAAGGTCCACTGGACCTGAAAGTTTAATTCTGCATTCACTCCAGAAAATTCTGCAACATTTTTAGCAATTTCTTCAGCAATTTCTGTTTATGAACAATTTCCAAAGACATATTGTCAAAGATGCCGAAACATCCTGTCCAACATGGAGCGCCGGACACTGGGACATAAACGATAATGCATGGTGACAAGTTCCTTGACTCTGAAACTGCATAAGGCTGGCATCACTGACAGTGCAGTGCTCTGAATCATGGTCAGGGAGAAAAATAGAAGGAAACACATTCACTTCAAATACAGAAGATGACATTACTGAAAGGAAAAGATTCAGATTAGTGCCTTAAATGGATATTGTTTATGTAACAAATTGGAGGCGTGACACCAAGGAAAGACTTCCAGCAGAATGAGAATATGAAAATGGAAGTATTTCCGCATCAGACACCAGAGTAGGTCACTGAGTACAGGGCTGATGGGTGAATAGGTCTCGGTGTGAACTGGGGGGCAGTCAGTAGAATTGAATTGTAGATATTGCAGCTAAAACTGGGTTATCATCTGATGCGGTAGATTTCAATGACAATCTGTAACTTTTCCCCTAGGATAGTCCATCCATCTACCAATTCCATCAAGCCGATCCATGGGTCAGTGATGAGTGTGGGTGAACATGGTCGGGTTGGAATCACGCACACCTACACCTATGACAACCCATGAAAGCTACCGCACTTGACTGGTTACACCACAAACAGCAGGACTAACATCTGATACAGAGAGAGAGATGATCCCGAGACTAACAAATCAGATATAAACTCTCTCTTCCTGTCAAATCCATGCATAAAAGTCGATGGACCATTGAACAACTTACTGGAGGAGAGGACTCCACAAATATCCCCATCCTAAATAATGGAACAACCCTGTGCATCCATGTAAAAGATGCAGTATCTGCACCATCCTCAGCCAGAAGTGTTGAGTTGATTACCCACCTCACCCTCACTATGATACCCTCAGAATCACTGATGCCCGTATTCAACCAATTCAATTCACTGCACGTGACGTGAAGCAACAGCTGGACACTGTAGATACGACAAAGGCATTTGGCCCTGACACCATTCCTGCAATAGGGCTGAGGACTTTTGCTACACAACAAGCCGTGTACCTGAGGAAGCTGTTTCATTCTAGCTGCAACTCTGACAACTCCCTGGCAATGTGGGTAATTAGCAACTGCAGTCCTCACTTTCTCCTAATGTGGGTAATTGCTCAACTACGTCCCATCCCCTAAGAAGGGAATAATTACAATCGGACCAATTACCACGCCCTCAGTCCCATCACGATAGTAATTTTGGTTGGGGTTATTTTTGATAGAGCTGTCACACAGCACAGAAATAATCGGTTCAGTATGGTTTACGATAGGCCTCCATGTGGAGATGGTGCTGTTGTGGAATTGTCATTGGATTGCTAATCCAGACCAGGATAATTCTCTGGCAACTGGTGCAAGTTAAAAACAATTAATAACATATCGAGATCTAATACCTGGTGTCAGCAATAGTGATCGTGTATTCAATGTCGATTATATATGTCGATCTCCTTCCCCAGTGTACTTTCAGGAAGTGAATCCCCTGTGCTTTCCTGTCTGGCCTAAAAGTGACTCCAGACACACAGACATGTGATACACTCTTCAATGGTCTCTGAAACGGGCAAGCAAGGCACGGTGGCACAGTGGTTAGCACTGCTGCCTCGCAGCGCCAGAGACCCGGATTCAATTCCCGACTCAGGCGACTGACTGTGTGGAGTTTGCACGTTCTCCCCGTGCCTGCGTGGGTTTCCTCCGGGTGCTCTGGTTTCCTCCTACAGTCCAAAGATGTGCAGGGTCAGGTGAATTGGCCATACTAAATTGCCCGTAGTGTTAGGTATAGGGGTAAATGTAGGGGTATGGGTGGGTTGCGCTTCGGCGGGTCGGTGTGGACTTGTTGGGCCGAAGGGCCTGTTTCCATACTGTAATGTAATCTAATCTAATCTAAATTGTATCAAACTGCTCCGAGGTCTTAAAGGATAAACCCGGACAGAACGGCTCGCACCAGCCTCGTTGTCAGAAAAGGGAATGGGAAACATAATCCTGTCAACCCTGCAGAGACATCCTTCCTAACAGCTGAGAGCTTGTGACAACATTTACAGAGCTTTCCCACAAACTGCACAGAAGCATCGGGAAAGGAATACGTTATACAACTCATTGAGCTTTCCTTAGTCTAGTTAATGGCCGAAAATTTCCTCAACGCAGTTTTCCCCATACAATATACATATCCCTTAATATGTTTAAACATTGTGAAACATAAAATGAGAAGTGCTGTAGTCCATTCAGCTCATCAGTTTTGCGCCTCCATTCTATGTACAGGCATTCACCAATAACGCGTGTTGATTAAATACATTTCGAATGCAATGCAATTCATGAACCTTTTTCTATAAAGTGAACTGGCGTTCAATGTGACGCGATTCCTTGGCGGGCACCAGCTGAACAGCAAATCTTGCCTCAGAAACCCTGTGTCTACAAAAGGTACAATCAATGTGTTCAGCAAAAACAGGAATACAATTGGCTCTGCAGGCCTTGAAACTGAGCCGGAAACTGGGAATTGTAGTCTATATTTCGAAAGAACTTTATTTCAAACTGTGGGGAGAATCTTGGAGAGAACTGGAATTCGGCATCGGCATCACATGGTCAGTCAGCCCCCGCGCCCTTTCTGGTGAAGATTGTGGTGAAAAGTACAGTGCACCAGTGAGTGACTGTCGTGTGAAAGCGTTACATTTACAGCATTGTTCCATTACAACATGTAATTTAAAGATTTATTTGGACTGTCCTATTGTGTGTTAGATCAAATTTAATTTTTGTTTTTTAACTGATATTTTGGGGGGTTCGCCACTTACCCTCTTTTTCCCATAGACCCCATTATTAATATTGCACGATTTTGTACAACACAGTGTTGCACAGGAACACAGTTATTGCGTTATTGGAGAACAACCTGGAATGATAGCTGATTTTCTATCTTCACACCATACTCCTACTCTCTCCTTCGGCCTGTCTGAACCTAATATTGTGGCCCCTTGTTTTAGATGTCCAAGCCAGGGGAATTACCATCCCTGCTTCTAATCTGTCTCGCCCTGTCAGAGTGTTATATATTTCATTGAGATTTCCAATCATTTTCCTAAACCCCATTGAATACAGATCCAATTGTCCCAAACTCTGCTCCCACAACAAGTCTGTCATTCCAGAGATCAGTCTGGTCATCCTTTGCTGCTCTCCCTCAATGACAGGTTTGTCATCTGTTAGGAAAAGAGACCAAAACTTCACACAATGCTGCACAATGTTCGAGATGGGGACTCACCAAGGCCCTGTATAGCTTCAGTAAGATACATTTACTCCTGTACTCAAATCCCCCTGAAATGAAGGTGAATACAGCATTTATCTTCCTTCCTGCTTTCTGCTCCTGCAATATTGCTTTAAGTTATTGGTGTACAGGTAGATCCAGATTCCTTTCAAAGTTACAGGTCCCCACGTGCTGGGCCTACATACAATGGTCAGCGTGCCAATGCCATTCCCAGTATTTACTTTTGGCTTCAGAACTCACTGCTACACATGGACTTGGAGGGCTACGCAGAAATAAACAAAAATGCAGCTTAAGTTCATTTATAGTGCAACATTTTTCAACCACTCCTTTTTCAAATGAGAGGCTGCCAGTCCATTGTTCCCATCAAAGTACACAACATCTCATCTCCCCCATTACTCTCCACCTGCCACGTATTTGCCCAGTCACTCCACTTGTCTCAATCACCTTGGAGTCTTTTTTACATCCTCCTCATCCACTCACAGGCTGACATCGTTTAGTGCTGTCAGCAGACTCGGGAATATTGCATTTGCGCCCCTCACCCAAAGATATGATGTGTATTGGGAATAGCTGGAGCCCAAGACATGATCCTTACAATATCCTCCAAGTCTTCCTTTTAAAATAAAACATTGTTTTATTCCTACTCACTGTTTCCTGCCAGCTCTCCCATTTTAAAGCTATGACCATATATTAGCCCGAGTCCCATAGGATTCGAATTTGCACAATAGGCTTGGGGTTTATCAAAAATATTTCTGATAATCCACTCGCATGGCATTGATACCTCCTACAAAATTTTACTAAAAGCCACTTTCTCAAAGATGATTCCCATTTCATAAATCTCTGTTGACTTTGTCTATGCCCATTAATTTCAGTCCAATATTTTCTCTAAACTGTTTAGTTGCTATTTTTGTTCTATTCCCTTTTTCTCACAAGACTAAAGGTCCCTAGTATTGCTAGGAAGTTTTCTTTTTCGTTTTGTTTTCTTCTGTGAAGGCATAACTAAAGTATTTGCGCCATAGTTCTGCTATTTCCCGGTCCTCAATTATCTGGTATTAAACTGTAAGAAATGTGCAACTTTTTTGCCTGAATTTTGCCATTGACATATTTCCAGAAAATATTACCAGTTCTCTCTTATCAACTTTGTTAAGATAATCTTCAGAAACCCATCAATTCCTACCTTAAGCTACCCAATGATTGACCTTCCACAGCCATACAATCACAGAAGCACAGACTCTGTACTACCAGAAATACAACACAGTCTACATTCGGCCCACTTTCCGACACAAGACCTTAGCCGTGAATCTTAAAGCATGTGAAGTGCACAACCGTGTCGTTTCTAATGGTTTGAGGTTACCATGACAACTCCACTCTCAAGAAGTGCATTCCAGACCCCAACACCGTCTGGTTGAAAACCAATTCTCAAATCTTCACTGAACCGCAAATCCTTCACTTTTAAAGTGTGGCCCTTTGAGTAACAGCAACAGCTGCTGTCTATCCACCCTGTCCATGTACCTCGTAATGCTATCCTTCTGAATCACAGACCTCGCAGACTTCTCTCCTCCAAGCTAAACAACCTGAGGTTATTCAGCCTCTTTCCATAGCTGATATGCTCCATCCCAGGGAACATCTCTGCACCCGCTCCACTACAATCACATCCTTCCTGTAATGTTGTTCCCAGACCTACACACAGCATTCCATCTTGCCCTCACCAAAGTTCCGCATAGTTCTTATAATATATGCCTCGATTAAAAGAGACTATGTTTCCATTCCCCTAGCCGTTCCCAGATTGTGTATTAACCTGTGCAGTCACATTCAGCGATGCCTGGAGAAGCACCCTCTGAGCTTTCTAGTGTGCTGCCATTCATTGAGTACTCCCCTGACTGGTTCCTTCTTCCAAAGTGCATCAGCTCATAGTTATCAGGGTTACATTCCATCTTCCATTGATCCACCCATCTGACCATTCCATCAGTATCTACCTGTAACATAAGGCCTTCCTCCACACTGCCAACTACCCAAATACAAACTTTTTTATTACACACCCGATCCTTCGTCATTATTCACAGCTGCATCACTTATGAATACCATTTATGGGCGGCACGGTGGTACAGTGGTTAGCACTGCTGCCTCACAGCGCCAGAGACCCGGGTTCAATTCCCGCCTCAGGCGACTGACTGTTTGGAGTTTGCACGTTCTCCCTGTGTCTGTGTGGGTTTCCTCCGGGTGCTCCGGTTTCCTCCCACAGTCCAAAGATGTGCAGGGTCAGGTGAATTGGCCATACTAAATTACCCGTAGTGTTAGGTAAGGGGTAAATGTAGGGGTATGGGTGGGTTTCGCTTCGGCGGGTCGGTGTGGACTTGTTGGGCCGAAGGGCCTGTTTCCACACTGTAAGTAATCTAATCTAATCTAATCTAATCTAAAATAATAAGGATGAAAATCTCTCAACATCAGTTACATCACGTGGTTGTGCACGTTGATGAAGAAGCAGTGCTTCGAAAGCAAGTGCTGCCAAATAAACCTGTTAGACTATGGTCTGGTGTTATGCTATTTTTAGATGTGTCCACCGCAGCCCAACACTAGCACCTCCGAATCACAAATAATAAGGGACCCAGCACTGATGTCCATGGTACAAGATTGGACACTAGCCTCCAGTCACACAAACAGCCTTCTACCACTCCCTTCTTTCTCCTACTACTAAAGTTGATTTAGATGCAACTTGGCAAGTCACTAATGAGTCCTACGTATTCACTGGTTATTCTGTTCCGCTTGACACACTTATAGGTTATCTGGAGATTCTCTGTAATCTTGTCCATAAGACCATAAGACATAGGAGTGGAAGTAAAGCCATTCGGCCCATCGAGTCCACTCCACCATTCAATTATGACTGATGGGCATTTCAACTCCACTTACCCGCATTCTCCCCGTAGCACTTAATTCCTTGTGACATCAAGAAATTATCAATTTCTGCCTTGAAGACATTTAGCGTCCCAGCCTCCACTGCACTCTGTGGCAATGAATTCCACAGGCCCACCACTCTCTGGCTGAAGAAATGTCTCCGCATTTCTGTTCTGTATTTACCCACTCTAATTCTAAGGCTGTGTCCACGGCTCCTAGTCTCCTCGCCTAACGGAAACAATTTCCTCGCGTCCACCCTCTCCAAGCATGTATTACCTTGTCATTTTCTCTGAGATCTCCTCTTAATCTTCTAAACTCCAATGAATACAATCCCAGGATCCTCAGCCGTTCCTCATACGTTAGACCTACCATTCCCGAGATCATCCGTGTGAATCTCCGCTGGACACGATCCAGTGCCAGTATGTCCTTCCTGAGGTGTGGGGACCAAAACTGGACACAGTCCTCCAAATGGGGCCTAACCAGAGCTCTATAAAGTCTCAGTAGTACAACGGTGCTTTTATATTCCAGCCCTCTTGAGATAATTGACAACATTGCATTCGCTTTCTTAATCACGGAGTCAAACTGCATGTTTACCTTTAGAGAATCCTCAACTAGCACTCCCAGATCCCTCTG
The DNA here is from genome assembly GCF_037043375.1 of Chiloscyllium plagiosum. NCBI lineage: Eukaryota > Metazoa > Chordata > Chondrichthyes > Orectolobiformes > Hemiscylliidae > Chiloscyllium > Chiloscyllium plagiosum. The sequence continues at coordinate 91,003,728 of NW_028270152.1, forward strand.
TACTTTGGCTTTATGAATTTTCTCACCATTTAGAAAGTAGTCAATGCTTGTATTCTTTTTTCTTTATTTCTTTTGTCCTGCCTTGCCCCTGTGTTAGTCAGTCCCCTCCACGCGCAGATATTCCTCTTTATTGTAGTCGGAAATGGTTTGTCCCTTATCCTGTCATTATTTGCCTTGAATGTGGATTAGACAGCCTGATAAATTTTCTGTTAATTTCCAACTTGTGGTATGTTTTGTGAGTTTTATAAAGTTCACAGTGACCCACCGCTGATTTGTTGAAACTCTAGAGAACATAGGCCGAGTTTCCTCATCACGCAATCTCGCCATCTGAGGGACTTATCTGGATAATGTCCATTACACTACCTCTGTGGTCAGTATAGTCTTTCTTAGATTTGGTCACCAAAACTGTTCTCAATACTCCAGGTACAGTCTCACCAATACTCTGTGAAACTGCTTCAACATGTCTACATCTATATTCTGACTCCCTTAAAGGAAGGCAAACCAAACTTTAGGTTTCCACTTACAAATATTCCTCCAAATACCCTTCACCTCATTGCATTTTCGAACTCACTGTGTGAGTTCTAATAGAAAGCCTTCTGATAATCTAAAATATGCCAATTCTACTGGATCCCCATTATCTATGCTGTAAGAATCAACTTCAAACAATTCCAAAGTTTGTCAAGTATGATTTCCCTTTCAGAAATGCGCACTGAGTCTCTCAAAGTTTGCTGTTAATGTCTCAATATCGAATATCACATCCTAGATAATATATTCCAACAGTTTCCTGACAAATGTTAATTTGTCAGCGGTTCTCCATACTATCTCTTCCTCTCTTTTTAGATGCTTGGATCCCTACCATTCATCGAGAGTGCTTGGATCACGTTTACTAATGTGCATTTATCAACACCAGCTTCCAGACTCTGCAGAATGTACGGGAAAATAGAACACAGTCATCGACAATGCAATCAATACTTCTCTTTGTGATTTATTTCTGAAGATTTTGGTATGAAGTACATCTGGTTTGTCAAGCTTAGCAATAGTCAATCCAGCAGCATGTTAAATATTGCCTTGTTACTGATATGAATTGACTTTATGTCTTTACTTCCACAAGTCCGATACAATCACTTTGTATTTCTGGGTGATTTTCTGGATCTTACTCTATTAAGACAGATGTAAAGTAACTGGTCATTTGCTTTGCTATTTCCCTGTTATCCACCATAAACTCGTCTCTCCCGATTGCAAATTTCCACATTTGACTTTTTTTTTCTTTTGAAATATAGATTATAGATTTTTGTAGTCTTTGTGTTCCTGTTTGTTTGCATGCATGTTTGCTTTTTGATTTCCTGATCAGCTTCATGACCCTCCTTTTCTGGATTGCAATTTTCTGAGAATCTTAGGATTCCACAATGTCTGGTATTCTTATGAAGTCACTTCCTGTGATTAATATATTCTTTAATTTGTTATGTTAATCATCATTGTGTCACTTACTCACTCTTTGGTGTTTTCACCTGAAATATGTAGACATATCTTTCAGACAATGCAGTATTTCTATAAATCTCCTGGTCCTGACCAGATATATTCAGGAACACTACAGGAGGACAGAGAAGTAATAGTGGGGGCCCTGGTTGATCCTCTTGAATCATGAGTAGCCAACGGGTGAGGTCCCGGAGGACTGGAGGGTAGCGAATGCTGAGCCCTTATTCAAGAAGAGCTACAAGAAAAACGTGGAAATTATAGACCAGTGAACCTAACATCTCTAGTAGGTAAGTTTCTTGAGAAGACTCTGAGAGAGACGATATACATGCATTTGGCAAGGCAGGGTGTGATTATGAGCAGTCCGCACGTCTTTGTGCATGGGGAATCATGGCTCAAAGATTTGTGAGAGTGCTTTGGTGAAATGACCAGTAAGTTTGACAAGGACATGGTGGTATACATAGTGTATATGGATTTCAGTAAGGCCTTCAGTAAGATTCCACATGGTAGGTTGCTCTGGAAGTTTAGATCTTATAGAATTGAGGGGAGCTGGCAAATCAGATCCAAAATTTGCTTGATGGTAGGAAACATAGAGCAATAGTGGAAGCATGCTTGTCGGACTGAAGGCCTGTGATGAGTGGAATGCCTCAGGAGTCGTTTCTGGGATTATTACTATTTGTTTTATGCATGTATATTGTATATATATTAACAGGTAATTGTCAGTTCTTGCATTTTAGTAAGTCAAAGCAAGGGAGGAGTTTCATGGTGAATGACAGGGTCTTAAGGAGTGTATCAAGACAAAGGGACCTTGGAATTCAGGTTCAAGGTTCTCTGAATGTGGAGTCACAGGTAGATAGGGCAGTGAAAAAGGCATTTGTCACACTGGTCTTCATCAGTCAGAGTAATGAGTATCGAAATTAGGGAGTTATGTTGCAGTTATACAGGATGCTGGTGAGGCAATACTGGTAGTGTTATGTTCAGTGTTATTCATTTTGCTATTGGAAGAATGTTATTAAACTGGAAATAGTGGAGAAGAAGTTTACAAGGATGATGCCCGGACTCAATGGTCTGAGATATAGTGAGAGGTTGGGCAAGCCAGGAGTTTTTACTTTAGAGTGTATGAGACTGAGGGGAATCTGAGAGAAGTGTATAAGATCATGGGAAGCATGGGTAGAGTGAATGCACTCAGTCTTTTTTTTTCCACAGGATTGAGCAACCCACGGACTAGCGGGCATAAATTTAAGATCTGAGGGGAAAGAGGGGCCATCTCTTTTACACACAGGGTGGTATACACATGGAATGAGCTGCCAGCAGAGGTGCTTGAGGCGGGTACATTCACAAAATTTAAAATGCATTTGGACAAATACATGGATAATAAAGATTAAGAAGGATATGGGGCAAGGGCAGGGGAATTGGGTTAATGTGAATGGACATTTTGTTCGGAATGGACCAGTTTGGGCTGAAGGGCCTTTCTCCGTGCTGTCGGACTCTATGACTCTCATAATCATTGCTTCTCCCATTGAGTGTTACATAATACTTCCCCAATTCATTGGAGCGTACTTGACCCTCTTGCCTCCGGGCTTCCATGATGTTTGACAAGAATGTTCAGACATTCGATATCGTATTCAGACGCCATGTAAAAATGCAACATATTGATGTCCCTATTCCTCCAAAGCTGCTTCAGAGCAAGGTTATTAATTAGTCCACCTGACCACACAACACCAAATCTGGAATAACCTGCTCTCTCGTTTGGTTCACAACATACTGTTCAACCTACCTCATACACACTTTCGGAAGTTATCCTTCACAGCATTAGTAGTCACTTAGTTAATGTAATTTCGGTGCAACTTGAGACCATCCATTATTACTGCAGCACCCACGATTATTTGTTACTCATTCACAGGATGAGAGGGTCGCTGGATAACCAGTATTTATTGTCCATGCCCGAGGGCAGTTAAGAGTTAGCAGCGTTGTCTTAAGTCTGGAGTCACGTGCAGGCCACACCAGGTAAGGCCAGCAGTATCCTTCCCTCAAGGACACCAGTGAACCAAATGCGTTTTTCCAACAATAGACAATGGATTCCTGGTTATCATAAACCCTTGATTCAAATTCCACCATCTGCAATGGCAGGATTTGAATACATGTCCCCAAAATATTACCTGGGTCTCTGGGTTAAGAGCCCAGCGATAATATCACTGTGTCATTGCTCCCCCTTGCATATATTTGCATACCTAGTTTCCAGAGCATATGATGTAAAGTATTTATGTGACATATTTGGTTTTGATATTTAACACACTAATATTTGCTTCACCTTACTATTTGGAAGACCCACCCAAATCGATTCTGTGGGAAATGATGGAAAGGGTATGTGGCGTTATTAGCGATAGACTTGGACAAAACGTTCAGGGAGACTCACCTCAACGCTGAGATTGATCTGAAGAATTGGTCAGCAAGACAGGACAAGCATCAATATTCTTCCCCCACTTTGCCAGAATAAGTGTCACCATATTCTCTCTCCTCCCTCGCACTCACTGTATATCTGTTATAACACCTACACCCGAACAAGGCTCACACTCTATCTCCAAATAAGGCTCAAGCACGACCACACTCACTGTTGATTTCAGCACCTTCCCTCCCCCACTTTTTTTTTTGTCACTGACGCAATAGCCCGCACACTAATACCACTGCATGGATACAACACTGTGGTCAGACGCCCTCCGGACACCTCACACTTCCCCCTTCCCCTATACCAGCATTAACAGCAGGGACACCCACTCCCACCCTCACTCCGTCCCTCCTCTTCTCCCATTTCAGGAGAAACATCCTGGGATAGGACAGAAAATGCCAAATGGGAGTTAGAGTGGCCTCTATCCGTTCCCCCACCCTCTACCTCAATATGTGGGGAGGATCCTGGAAAGAGCCAGGGAGGACCAGGACACCTTGTGTGGAGATTCTGAAACATCGACGTCCCACCAACCAAGTAAGCAGCAATGTTCAGTAAAGAGCAATTCTCAATTTAAACTCGCTGGCATTTCCAATCTCATCTCTCTCACTTTTCAGGCTTAGTTAAAAGCATTAATGAAAGACTAAAAATAAACATATTTTTTATTCTCTTCAGTAAAAATGTTAAAAAGAAAAAAATAAATGATATAAGTTCATTACGAAAAATCTAAACCATGACGTTCATTCAAAATTATGGGCAATCCTCGTAAATACTCGACATCATTTCTCTCACTAAATCTTCTTATGAGTGTTTGTATTCTAGCATCTGCTTCTTTAATTTCAACGGAATATCGTGCCCTGCTATCAGATGCTCATAGGAAATGTCCTCTCTGAACTTTTCCTAAACGGTCAATATATTTCCAAATAACTGGATGTTCCACATCAAGTTCGCATTGTCATCTTCTGTGGGCAGCTTCTGCATTATTGTTTATCCTGTCCTCATTGTTTAAAGTTCTTTCAGACAAAATTCCACATTCCAACTGGAAAAAGCGGTGAACGCCGACCATTTCCTCCGTGTAATCTTCTACCTCAATAGTTATCATCAAACCAATCCAGCAGCGGTTGCAGTTCATCTGGAAGCGCATCAGACAAATGTTCAATAGCTTCAGGAATGTTTTCAATGTGAATAAATGCAAGGCCAATTATCATTTTAGCTCTGAAAGGAAACTCTGAGTCAATGTTATACTTACTCAAGTGTCTTTTTAACATTTTTACTGAAGGGAATAAACATTATTTTTATTTTTATTGCTTTGATTAATACTTTTATCGAAGCCTGAAAAGGAATAAATATGAGCTGCGCTGAAATAGTTCTGCCCTAAATGGGTCTGCGGCAAAATGGGCTGCACCAAACAGGCCGCACCAAACAGAATGAAGTATACAGTAAATTACACAGCACAGGGGGACGCCATATAACCATCCCAGGCTGTTATGCAGAAGCAGGGGCGCCCTGGGTAGCTGTCAGGAAATACAGAGTAGAGATCATTACTCATTTTGTGTTTGGAAAGCTGTAACGAGTGGAATTCTTCGGGATCTGTATGAGGTCATCAACAAATTACAATCTATTCTAATGAACCGGATGAAGGAGATGGAGCTTAATTTGCTCATACACCAGGATAGTCATTCAATAAGATGTCAAATGGAGACAGAGCGTCTGCAATGGGATACAGACAGGGGGAGGGCAGAGCGTCTGCAATGGGATACAGATGGGGAGGCAGAGCATCTGCAATGTGATACAGACGGTGGAGGGCAGAGCTTCTGCAATGGGATGCAGACAGGGGGAGGACAGGGCGTCTGCAATGGACTATAGACAGGTGAAGGACTGATCACCTGCAATTGGATACAGACGGGGGGAGGGCAGAACGTCTGCAATGGGATACAGACAGTGGAGGGAAGACTGTCTGGAGTGGGATACAGTCGGAGAGGGCAGAGCGTCTGCAATGGAATACAGACAAGGGAGGTCAGAGCGTCTGCAATGGGATACAGACAGGGGGAGGGCAGGGCGTCTGCAATGGACTATAGACAGGTGAAGGACTGATCACCTGCAATGGGACACAGACAGGGGGACGGTAGAGTATCTGCAATAGGATACAGACAGGGGGAGTGAAGAACGTCTGCGATGAGAGACAGACTGAGGAGGGATGCACCTCGGCAATGAGATACAGGCAGGGGAGGCAGAGCGTCTGCAACGGGATACAGACAGGGGGAGGGAAGAGCGTCTGCAATGAGATACAGACAGGGGGATGGAAGAGCGTCTGCAATGGGATACAGACAGCGGGAGTGAAGAACGTCTGCGATGGGAGACAGACTGAGGAGGGATGCACCTCGGCAATGGGATACAGACAGGGAAAGGGCAGAGCGTCTGCAACGGGATGCAGACGGGGGAGGGAAGAGCGTCTGCTATGGGATACAGACAGGGGGAGGGGAGAGCGTCTGCAATGGGATATAGACAGGGGGACGGCAGAGTATCTGAAATGGGATACAAAACGGGGGAGGGAAGAGCGTCTGCAATGGGATACAGACAGGGGAGGCAGAGCGTCTGCTATGGGATACAGACAGCGGGAGGGAAGAGGATCTGCCATTGGATCCAGACGGGGAGGCAGAGCATCAGCAATGGGATACAGACAGAGGAGGGCAGTGCTTCTGCAATGGGACACAGTGGGAGTGCAGATCGTCTGGAATGGGACACAGACTGGGGGAGGACACAGCAACAAGCAATGGCATACAGACAGAGGATGGCTGTGAGCAAAGTTTCAGTAAAAATAAACAGTACAATATACATGTGATGGAAACTTTCTGTTTTCTGGAAAAGACGAAACAGCAGAAATTTATTTAAATGCAAGGAGAATGCAGAACTCAGTGTTACAGAGGGATTTGTGTGTTTTAGTACATGAATCACATCAAATTAACCTGAAGATGTAGCAAGTGATTTGGAAGGTAAATGTCATGATCCTGTTTCGTGCAAGGGGTGTTGGGTGTGATCTTAGCGATGTTTTCTGCATCAGTACAGGGCATTGTTGAGATTACATCTGTTGTATTATGTGTCGTTACAACTGCCTAAACTGAAAAAAAAACCAAAATTGCTTTCAAAACGTTTCAAAGATGTTTCTCTTTACTCATTCTTGGGATGAAGGCATTACGTTATGAAGAATTAACAGTTCGGCCTGAGAATGAGGGATGTTTTATTGACCATATAAGACGTTGAGAAGAGTGTAGTTGGTGAATATCGGATGGATATTTCTTCTTGTGTGGGAGAATAAAACTGGGGAAATATTTTAAGAATAAGTCAGGTTCAAAGGAAAGGTCATTGGACCGAAAAATTGAACTCTGAATTCAGTTCCTACATGCTGACAGACAAGCTGAGCTTTTCCAGCAATTACTGTATATGTTTAAGAATATTCATTTTAACACAGATATTGTGAAGTCATGAAACGCTTACTTTTACATTATGCAGGCACATATTCACACATCTTCAAAACAATTATGACCATTTATTGTTAATGAATTGATTCTGCAATAACACACTGACCTGGAGTCGAGAATGTGATGGAGTCATATAGTTCGGACAATGTTCAAGAAGAGCTCACAGAGTCCAGTATGGGACTGATAACGTGACTGATTTAACTTACGGATGGAAAATGTAGCCTACCAGCGGAGAAACATTCTATTGCTCCCTTTCTGTTTCCCTATCGCTCATCACAGCAATGTGTGGGAGTGAAAAAAAGCCCAGTCGTCTTTCCCACTAATGGAGGATTCCTGATGAGGATTCATTGGAATCTCCCCATTGCCTGAAGCAAAACAATTCAGCCAAATTCAACTGTCTCATGAAGAAATCCCATTGTCAGAAGGCTGTGCAAGCAGAATAACGACAGAAGTAATTATCCGACTCGATAGTGAGGGGAACAGACAGGAGATTCTGTGGCTGCAAATGGGAATCCGGAATGGTGTGTAGCCTCCCACATGCCAGGGTCCAGGATGTCTCAGAGCGGCTGCAGAACGTGCTTACCGGGGGTGGGGTGGGCGGGGGTAGTGGGCGGGAAGCAGCCAGAAGTCATTGTGCACATTGGTACAAAGGACAGAGTGACGCAGGTAGAAATAGTGATGACATCCTGCAGAGTGATTGTAGAGAGCTAGGGAAAAGGATAAAAGACAGTGGTAATATCCAGTTTACTTCCAATTCTCCGTGCTAGTGAGGGTAAGAATAGGAGGATATGGCAGATGAAGGGGTGGCTAAAGAATTGGTGCAGGGCGCAGAGATTTTTGGATTACTGGGATCTTTTGTGGGGCAAGGTGACGTGTTCAGGAAGGACGGGTTGTACCTGAACTGGAAGGGGACCAATATGCTGGCAGGCAGGTTTGCAACTGTTGCAAGGAAGGCTTTCAACAAGATTGGCTGGGGTTGGGGAGTGGTGGGATCCTCAACAGCAGGGAGGCAGGTGCGAGGCTGGCAGGAGATACAGTAATCAGAAACAGTAAAACGAAGAGTCAGGTCAGACTAGTCAACGACAGGGAGCAAGGAATGCCTGTTGGATTAAATTGCAACGATTTCAATGCAAGATGGCTGACAGGTAAGGCCGATGAATTCAGGGCATGTATTGGTGCGTGGGACTGGGATATTATAGCCATTACAGAAACATGGCTGAGGGAGAGAAACACCGGCAGCTTAATGCAGGACGGTACAGCTGCTTTATGCGGGAGAGAGATGGTGGAAAGAGGGGACGGGGAGTTTCATTTTTGATTAAGGCGAGTATCACAGCAGTAAACAGACATAAAATATCTGATGGATCATCATGTGAGGAATTGTCTGGGGAGCTAATAAATAAGAAGGGAATGGTGATAGGATTTGGATTGTATTATAGGCCCCCAAATAGTAAACGAGGAATTAGGGGAACAAAAATATGTAGACAGACTGGGGAGACTTGCAAGGCCAATAGGATTGCATTAGTAGGAGATTTTAATTTTCCTAACATAGACTGAGAATGGCAGAGAATTAAGGACTGAGATGGGGTGTATTTATTCAGTGTGTTCCGAATAGTTTCCTCAAGTAGTATGTAGAGAGTGCAACTCGGGAAGGGACGAAACTTGACCTATTCTAAGATCTAGTGCAGGGCAGATGACTGAGGTGACAGCGGGGGAGCACTCTGGGACCAGTGACCACAGTTCTCTTAATTTTTAAACAGTTATGGAGAAGGACAAAACTGCTCCACATGTTCAAGTTCAAACTTGGGCAAGGCGAATTTTGATGGAATTAGACAGGAGCTCGTAGGGCTTGGTTGGAGGAGTTTGTTTGCAGGCGAAGGGACCTCCTGCAAGTGGGAGGCCTTTAAAAGTGAAATGTCTACAGTTCAAGGTCTATATGTTACTGTGAGGGTAAAAGGCAAGGTTGGTAGGAAGAGGGACCCTCGGATGTCAGGAGATATTGAGGCTTTGACCAGCAAAAAGGAGGCGTGGCTCAGGTCCAGGCAGCTGGGATCGAGGGAGTACCAGGAGGTGTACAGGAGGTATAGTAGTTTACTGAAGAAGGAAATCAGGAGGGCGAAAAGGGGGCACAAGATCGCTTTGGCCGAGAATATTAGGGTGAATCAAAGAGGTTCATTAAGTATGTTAAAGTAAAAAGAATAACTAAATGAGAATATGACCCCTCAAAGTCCAAAATGGACATGCATGTCTAGAGCCCTAGGAGATTTGCGCGATTCTCAATGAATATTTCTCCTCTGTCTTTACCGTGGAGAAAATCATGAAGACTTGGGAGGTTAGCAAAGGTCGTAGTGTTATCTTGGGGTGAGTCAATATCACGGGAGAGGACGTGTTGGATGCATTAAAATGTATGAAGGTGGAAAAATCTCCTGGCCCTAAACAGATGCATCCAAGAATACTGCAAGTGGCTACAGAACAACCTACGGGGACCCTGGTTGATATTTTTGTACCATCGTTAGCTACAGTTTAGGTTCCAGAATATTGGAGATTAGCAAATGTTGTGCCATTATTCAAGAAGGAAAGCAAAGAAAAATCTGGGATCGATAGACCAGGAAGTCTAACATTTGTAGTACGTAGGTTACTTGAGAAGACAATGGGGGCTGAGATGTACATGCATTTGGAAAGATAAGGTTTGTTTAGAAATAGTTTTTTTGACAGATTCCCTACAGTATGGAAACAGGCCGTCTGGCACAACAAGACCACACCGACCCTCCAAACAGTAACCCACCCAGTCCCATTCCCCTACTCTATATTTACCCCTGACGAATGCACATAACACTATGGGTAACTTAGCATGGCCAATTCACCTGACCTATACATCTTTGGATTGTGGAATGAAAATGGAGCACCCAGAGGAAACACACACAAACACAGGGAGAATGTGCAAACTCCACTCAGAGAGTCACCCGAAGCTGGAACCAAACCCGGATCCATGGCATTATGAGGCAGCAGTACTAGCCACTGAACCACCATGCCACCCTTGCTTTTTTTCAATACAGTTCAATGACACAGGTACGAAATCTATTTTGCCCTTCACCCATGATGTACGTTCCAATATCACATACCATGGATAATTTATTCTCCACTGAAAGTGTCATCTTATTATTATTTATTAGTTTGATATTATTAATTTTAATAACTATTATTAATAGTTGTTTTTAGACTGGAAAGATTGCATGGCTTTGTGAGTGGGAGATCATGCCTCTTAAATTTGTTTGAGTTCATTGCTGAAGTGACCAGGAATGTTGATGAGGGAGGGGCGGTAGACTGTGTGGTTTTCAGTAAGGCCTTTGACAAGGTTGCCATTGATAGGCTGGTCTGGAAGGTTAGAATCGCATGGAATCCAGAGGGAGCTGGCAAATTGGACACACAATTGGCTTGATGGTAGTAAGCAGAGGGTAATAGTGGACGAAAGCTCTCGGACTGGAGGCCTGTGACACATGAAGTGCGTCAGGGGTCGCTGCTGGGCCCATTGCTGTTTGTTATCTGTATCAATGATGTTCTTGCGAATGTACAAGGCATGGTTAGGAAACTTGAAGATGACACTAAAATAGGTGGTAACGTGGACAGTGAGGAAGTATATCAGAAATTGCAGCAGGACCTTGATCAAACTGGAGAAGTGAGCCGAGGAATATTTAGGCAACGTTAGATCAAGGTAGGAGTTTGATAGTGATTGGTAGGACCTTAACGAGTGTCGTTGAGCAGAGGGACCATGGAGTTTAGGTCCACCGTTCTCTGAAAGTGGGGTCATAGTTAGACATGGCAATGAAGAAGGCTTTTGCCACACGAGCATGCATAGGTCAGGACATGGAGGAGAGCAGTTGGGAAGTTATGTTGCAGTTATACAGGATGTTGGTGAGGCTGCACTTGTAGTGCTGTGTTCAGTTTTAGTCACATTGCGATCTGAACGATGTTTTTAATTTGGAATGTGTGCAGACGAAATTTACAAAACTATTGCCAGGTCTCAACAGTATGAATTATAGGGAGAGGTTGGACAAGCGAGGACTTTTTTCTTGAGAGCACAGGAGAGGGGTCTTATAGTAGTTTACATGGTTAGGGGGAATGGACCCAGCCTTTTTTTCCTCGTGTTGGGGAATCGAGGAGGGGAGGGCATCAGTTTAAGGTCAGAAGGGAAAGAATAAAAGGGAAACTGATGGAAACTGTTTTTCACAGAGAGTGGTACACAAAGGGAATGAGCTGCCAACGGAAGTGGTTGAAGCATTTATATTAACGATACTTAAATGGCATTTGGGCAAGTACATGGACAGGAAAGGTCGAGAATGCTATGGGCCAAGTGCTAGGAAATGAGTTTAGTGTGGTTTGATATTTGGGTCAGCATGGACGAGTTTGGGCCAAAGGGCCTCTCTGCCTCTCTCCATGCTGTAAGACTTGTTAACTCTACAAATAGGATAGCATTTGGGTCAAACTCTCATTTTTCCTGAGGTCATAAGTTCGAATCATATTTGGACAATGTTATTTCAAGTTAACTTTTCAGATATTTTGCTTTTCAGTTTGTTATCGACAATACGTATGTGTGTGCGTGTGTCTGTCTGTGTGTGTGTGTGTGTGTGTGTCTGTGTGTGTGCATGTCCGTGTGTGTGTGTCTGTGTGTGTGTCTGTCTGTTGTGTGTGTGTGTTTCTCAGTATTTTTCAAATGGAAATATCACTGTACATATTTGCAATATCCTCTCGTCATTCCTCTTTCCATCAAAGTTTGTTTTGGTCATAGACATGTTGTTTTAATAGATTAAAGAAATCTGCCTGACTTGTTCCTAACACTGAACTTGACACACTCTGAGAACTATATCATTGGCCATATCACCAACATAGTTATAATTATTTTTTGTGGGCAATGGAGGAGTGGGGCTAGAAAAGGGAGAAGTGAGCCAAAACAACACAGGGAAATATCGACTCATGCAAAGTTAACTTGAAATAACATTGTCCAAACGTCAGAGACGAGGAGTTCCTTGGAGGGGATTCTGAGGGATAGAATTTGCATTTATTTAGAAAGACAAGGAATGATTAGGGATAGTCAATATGGATTTGTGTGCTGGAAATCATGTCTGATTAATGTGATTGAGTATTATGAAGAGGTGACAAAGAAGGTTGAAGAATATACTTTCGTGCACATTGTTTACACAGACTTCAGCAAGGCATTTTATACGGTTTCCCATCGTAGACAGACTACTAAAATTAGGTTATATGTAATCTAGTAAAAGCTAGCCAATTGGATACAAAATTGGATTGAAGGTAATATACTGTTTTCCAGACTGAAGACCTGTGACCAGCGATGTTCTGAAAGAATCAATGCTGAGCTCACTGCTTTTCATCACGGATATAAACAACTTTGATATGATTATCGGAGGCATGGTTAGTAAGTTTATAGATAACATCACCAAATTGGTTCAGTGGACAGTGAAGAAGATTATCTCAGAATATAATGTGATCCTTGACCATCAATGAGCCAAGGACTGGCAGATGGAGTTTAGTTTAGATATTGTGAGGTTTTACATTTTGGTAATTTAAAGCGGGGTAGAGCCCTGGGGAATGTTGCTTAACAAAGAGAACTGCGGGTGAAGATTCACAGTTCCTTGTAAGTGGAGTTTAGGTCGGTAGAGAAGTGAGGAACGTGGTTGACATGCTTGCCTGAATCAGTCAGAACATTGAGAATAGGAGTTGGAGTAGCGTGTTGCACTTGTACAGGATGTAGATGAGTCCACTTTAAGAAAACTGCGTACATACCAGTTGACTCTATTAAAGGATGGATGTTGTAAACTTGAAAGGGTGCAGAAAAGATTTACAAGGATTTTCTGGAATCTGAGGGTTTGAGCTACAGGGAGATGAGGAACAGGTTGAGACTTTTTCACCTGGACTGTCAGAGGTTGAATGGTGACATGACAAGGTTTTAAAAAGTCGTGAGGAGGATGAATAGTCTGAATGGGCAAAATCTTTTTCCAAGTGTAGGTGCGTTCAGAACTAGACGGCATAGGGTGATGGTGACACGGCAAAGACTTAGAAGGGACCTGAGGGGAAACCTTTTCATACAGTGGTTGGTGGGTGTACTGTCAGAGGAAGTGGTGAAAGCGGGTACAATTACACGTTTAAAATGTAACTGGATAGGTACATAAATAGGAATAGATCATGGGATGTGGGCCAAATGCTGGCAAGTGGGACGAAATCTGATTAAGATGCCAGATTGGCGTGGACAAATTGGACAAAAGGATTTGTTTCCACACTGTATGATTCTCTTATTCTCACAGCGGGATGAGGAAGAATTTTAAAAGGGCCATTCGAAAGGGAATTATCTTCCCCTGACGTTTGTGGTGCCTCTCTGATTACAAGTATTCACAGTTGAGTTAGTTAAAGATTTGACAGAAAAGTGAGTCACGGATAATGGGACACAGACAGGACGATCAGGCTGAGACCACAACCTGATCAGTCACAATCTTAATGCCTGGTGGAGAAGGCTCAAATTCTCTAATGACACACTCCTGCTCCTCAGTCCCATGTTTCTGTGTCCAATCCAACCCCTCTAACCTGCTAGACAGGAGCAGTTAGAGTCCACTTATTGTTATGGCATGGTGCACAGAAATAGAGGAAACAATCGGCCCCTCAAGACTGTCCCACTCGGTTTGGGAGATATGGAAAATGTAATTGGAAGACCCAGGCTGGATATGGAAGAGGTTGCTCATTTCTCTTTACAGGGCTTTCTCTCTCTGTATCTTGTGCTTCATTTGTTGATGATGTTGTAGAGCCAGATTCACTGTGAATACAGCCCCCAAATCTCACCCAGTGATGGCTCACAAAATCCACAGGTCTCCCTGATTGCAACATCCCATAAAATTGCAACATTCCAGGAAAATAACACCTACGAACTTTCCAATAACAGAATGGGAGAACATCAGGAACAGGGGCAGGTCATTCCCATCCCAAGCCTGCCTTGCCCTTCACAAAAATCAAGGCTGGTCTGACCAAGTCTCAAATCTTCCTCAATGTCCAAGTCTTCTTGAACACTTCCATAGAACACAGAACAAGGAACAGTACTGATTTGGAGATGCTGGTGTTGGACTGGGGTGTACAAAGTTAGAAATCACATAGCACTAGGTTATAGTCCAACAGGTTTTATTGGAAGCACACTAGGTTTTGGAGCATCGCTCCTTCATCAGGTGATAGTAGATGGCTCGATCGTAACACAGAATTTATAGCAAAAATTTACAGTGTGATGTAATTGAAATTATACATGGAAAAATTGATTGTCTGTTAAGCCTTTCATTTGTTAGAATATCATGATAGTTTCTCTTCTTTCATGTGTAAATCACAAACATTTTTTTTTAAATTGCATTCTCAGGTGAGCTGTGAACAATGGTGATAGCTAGACAAAATGTTGAAGGTGTTGGCCCCCTGTGTTCTCTGACTATGCCATGATGTTTAGATTGATTCTAATCTAAAAAGAGAGATAATGGAGTTTTACATGAATTCATGCAGTTTTTGAGCTCAGAGTTCTACATGAATGCATGCAGTTCGGACCTTCATCACTCGACGTTGTGCCATTTATCCTACTCTAAGATTAGACTAACCTACGTGCATCTATTCACTTTGTTCCATGTGCCTAACTAAGAGTCTCTTAAGTTTCCCTCACTACCACTGATGATAGTGCATTCGACACACCCACTACTCTCTGTGTAAAGAATCTACATCTGATATTTCCCTAAAACTTCCTCCAATTACCTTAAAATTATATCACCAAGTGATAGACATTTCTGCCATGGGAAAATGTCTCTGGCTTATTCACTCTCTCTGCCTCTCATCATCTTGTACACCTCTATCAAGTCACCTCTCATCTATTTTTCCTCCAATGAGAAAAGCCCTAGATCCCTCACGGTTTCTTCGTAAGACCTGCCCTCCAGTCCAGACAGCATCTTGGTAAATCTCTTCTTTACACTCTCGAAAGCTTCATTATCCTTCCTATAATGAGGAGACCAGAACTGAACACAATATTCCCTGTGCGGTCTGAGCAGGGCTCTATCGAGCTGCAGCATAACCTCGCGGCTCTTAAACTCAATCCCCCTGTACGTGAAAACCAACACACAATTCACCTTCTTAACAACCCGATCAACTTGGGTGGCAACTTTGAGGGATCTGTGGACACGGATACCAGGATCTCTCCGTTTCTCCACACTGCCAAGAATCCTGCCTTTCACCATGTATTCTGCATTCACATTCGAGCTTGCAAGGTGAATTACTTCAGTTTGAACTCCATGTGCCACTTCTCAGCCCACCTCTGCATCCTGTTGATGTCCCATTGCAACCTGCAATAGCCCTCCATATGCTGTATCACTCCAACCACCTTTGTGTAATCGGCAAACTTATTAGTCCACTCTTCAACACCCATATCCAAGGCATTTTTGAAAATAACAGAGAGCAGAGGTCACTGAACTGATCCCAGCGGGACACCACTGGTCCCTTTCAGTGATCGAGCTCCCCTAACTCTCTGTGTAAGAGAATTCCTGACATTCCCTACCCTCTGTTTGAAGAAAACGTTCTCTGCTTCTACACCTTGTCCTATTGATATGAACAAAAGAGGTAACGCAGGGGCTCAGGTAAGAGAGACTGGCCCTGAACTCAAGGCAGTATTTGACTGAGGATGACATCAAGGAGCTTGAACAAAATCACACATTAATGAGAATTAATTATGACCTCTACACTGTTTGGAGTCATTCACGGCACAAGGGAAGATGATTATCATTGGTGGGCATCAATCATCTTAGCCGTGGGGCACATCTGCAGGAGATCCTCAGCGTAGCTTCCTCAGCCCGGGCATCTCCAGTTTGTCATCATAGAATCCCTACTGTGTGGAAGGAGGATATTCAGCCCATTGAGCCAAACTGAGCAGATTAGATTCACTACAATGTGGAAACAGGCACTTCGGCCCAACCAGTCCACACCGACCCTCCGAAGAGTAACCCACCAAAACACATTTCCGTCGGACTAATGCGCCTAACATAATGGACAATTTAGTATGGCCAATTCACCTGGTGTGCACATCTTCGGACTGTGGGAAGAAACCGGAGCACCTGGAGGAAACTCATGCAGACAAGTGGGGAATGTGCAAACTC
This sequence comes from Chiloscyllium plagiosum, assembly GCF_037043375.1. NCBI lineage: Eukaryota > Metazoa > Chordata > Chondrichthyes > Orectolobiformes > Hemiscylliidae > Chiloscyllium > Chiloscyllium plagiosum. The sequence continues at coordinate 91,020,293 of NW_028270152.1, forward strand.
CACACAGACAGTTTCCCAAGGCTCGAATCGAAACTGGGACCCTGGTGCTGTGAGGCAGCAGTGTTAGCAACTGAGCCACCGTGCCAGCAGAAGAGGCGGCATTCACTGAATTCTACAAAATTTTCAGGATAAGTTGTCCCTCTTCAGCTCTTGAAACAGGCTGTGACCATGTGCAACAAGACTTGGTCAACATTCAAAATCGTGCTGTTAAAGTCTGGGTAACATTTATGTAACAGCACAGTACATTTCCACAGTGAAAGGAGGAGTTCATTCAGCACCTCCGTCTGGTTTCACAAAAATGTGGGGAAGCTATTCATCCCATCAAAACTACTGGGCAAAAAGAGGGATACCCCATTCAGTCCCTCCTGCCTGTAGCACAGGAAGTCAGGGAGTCTGTTCTCTCCCACATGTAACGTACATGGGAACAGAAAGAACCATTTCACACCCGGGGTCACTTACAAAGGAACAGGAAGAGGTTATTCAGCTTGTTAAGCCACTAACACAGGAACAGGAAGGTGTCAGAGATGTTCCAACATCGCAAACAAATGGAGCAGGGGCTGCACAGACAGACTGCTCCAAATTGATCCATATGACTTAATTACTCATGGTACATATGTGTTACTTTAACATGGTGTCCTGGCAGTCGGAATGAAGACAACATTTTTTAGCCATTCTCCAAGTTACCTTCCATCTCCAAGAAGGCAGAACCATGTTTCCGTGGAGGTCAGAAGCCATTGGGAAATAACTTACTGTTTCAGAATGATAGTATTTTGGCTGCTGGCAGGATTATGTACAAAGTGACATTCAATGCAATGTCACACAATAACTGTGCATTAAAGTGTTCAGAGTTCATTCAGAGCCTGTACCTCGTTGTCAATCGACGTGAGGGTTCTGCAGATGCATGTAAACTGTCGCGAATCATACATCCAACGAAAAGTATGACATTTTCACCCCATTCAGCTGTTTGGGACATAATGAGTTTCTGTCCATACCCATCAAGCTTCCACTTCTTATTCTCTCACAGCGCTACAGATTAAACAGATAGTTACTGCACTCTCTCCTCATGGTAACATCATGCCAGTATTTAGTCTGGTCAAACTCCTTTGCACTCTCTCAGTGACAAAGCGATCATTGTTTATAAAGCAGACCAAATCTTTACACAATGCACCAACTACTCTCTCAACAAAACACGATCAGTGGGAAAGATATTCTAACATTTGTACTTCAATCATTTTTCATGAAGACCCACATATCATTTACTTCCTGTCCTGTATGAATTCTGTCAGTGACTTATGACCAAGGACATACAGGTCCTTTTCAACAAATGCACTCGCCAACGTCTCTACCATTCAATAAATATAACTGTACATGATTATATTTGTTGTTCACATCCGAATCATTTTTACAACTTATGAACAGCTGTTGCCTAAACACGGCTCCTGCAGCCACGCATCAATCTTTCAGTCCAGAGAAAAACAGCATTCTTCTTGTATCTCCGGCAATTAAATTTTAATCCATGTGGTATATATTCCACCCCTACCTACCCATGGACTCTAACATTCCCCATTCACCTGTATTCAAACATGTCAAGCATCTTCTAAAAATACAAATACTCCACTCGCATTGATTCTCAACTGTCGATGTCACAACGGACAATCTCCACAAACAGGTTTATCAAAGATTATTTCCCTTTCCTGAATCTCGGCCGAATGTACCAAATCATATCATTATTCTCCAAGTGTCTATTCGTCACGTTCCTTATAAAAGGTTCCAATATTTTTTCTCACAGCTGACATCAAATTATTTAGTGTTCTGTTTTCCCTCTCCATACTGTTTTAAATATTTAGGTTGACAATAGCTGCTGTCCAGTCTGCAGGATCCTTTCCAGAATCTAACTAGCTTTGAAGAATAATCAGTAATTATTTCACTAGCTCTGTTCTCATCTCAATCACTCTGAGATGTAGCTCATCAGATGCAGCAACTTAAGAAACTTCGATTCAATTAGATTTTCAATAATATACTCTTCATTAATTCTGATTTCCTGCAGCTTCCAATTTTTACCAGTCCCTCTGTTCCCTAATATCGTTGGAAATTAATTTCTGTACTTTCCCCTGTGGAGATGGAACCAATTAATTCCTCTCAGCAGGCAGATGGATTCAGTCAACTCGTGAATACATTGGAGGACTGCACTTCAGAGATGGTGGATATATTACCCACTGCTGCCTGCAAAGTTCCAGAATCAATTCAGTTTAATTCATTGTGATTGTCAGCGCAGTCCTGCTACTGGTGTGAGAACACAGGTTATACTGAAGGAGGGAATACAACTCAGTGACCACCTCAATTTTGAAACAAGCTGGCTTTACACCTTACACCTGAATGGGTGCAGCTTAGACAAATGTTCCTGGAAATTCCAGAGAGGAAAATATAGTGCCTCGCTCCTCCCTGTTTATGCAGCGTCCCTTCTTTGTAGTCTCAAATCCATTTGTTTATCATGGACCCAGACACACTGCAAATGCAGTATTCAGAGTGGGGTCCCCAGACCATCGTGAATCCCTGAATAAACCCAGTAGCTGACATCACTATCCTGAGAACACCGTCCACAGAGTCTCCACTGACTTTCTAGATGACAGCAGCAAGTGAATTACCCATACCTACAATGCATCCATTCAGTATTGAAAATGCCTTGGTCTCCTCAGTTTCTCTAGGAGAAAGTGAGGACTGCAGATGCTGGAGATCAGAGCTGAAAAATGTGTTGCCGAGAAAGCACAGCAGGTCAGGCAGTATCCAAAGATCAGGAGAATCGACGTTTCGGGCATGAGCCCTTCTTCAGGAATGAGGAAAGTGTGCCAAGCAGGCTAAGATAAAAGGCAGGGAGGAGGAACTTGGGGGAGGGGCGTTGAAAATGCGATAGGTGGAGAGAGGTTAAGGTGAGGGTGATAGGCCGGAGAGGAGGTGAGGACGGAAAGGTCAGCAAGAAAATTGCAGGTCAGGAAGGTGGTGCTGATTTCGAGGGTTGGGATTGAGACAAGGTGGGGGGAGGGGAAATGAGGAAGCTGGAGAAATCGGAATTCATCCCTTGTGGTTGGAGGGTTCCCAGGCGGAAGATGAGGTGCTCTTCCTCCAGCAGGAACCCTCCAACCACAAGCGATGAATTCAGATTTCTCCAGCATCCTCATTTCCCCTCCCCCACCTTGTCTCAATCCCAACCCTCTAAATCAGCACCACCTTCCTGACCTGCAATTTTCTTGCTGACCTTTCCGTCCTCATACCCTCTCCGGCCTAATCCCTCACCTTAACGTCTTTCCACCTATCGCATTTCCAACGCCCCTCCCCCAAGTCCCTCCTCCCTGCCTTTTATCTCAGCCTGGATGGCACACTTTCCTCATTCCTGAAGAAGGGCTCACGCCCGAAACGTCGATTCTCCTGATCGTTGGATGCTGCCTTACCTGCTGTGCTTTTCCAGCAATACATTTTTCAGTTCCTCAGTTTCTCTTCCTGGCTGAGAAAGCTCTCATATCTCCACACAGTCACACAGTAACAGTTCCTGTCTCCAAAGAAGCAGTTGACAATGGAACATTACGTTTCTCTATATATCAGCGACTATCAGTATTGCTGATGGAGTTGATCACCACACTCAGAGACGAGAGATAGAGGGAACATAACTCACGGTAAGCAGGGACATCCCGTAATAAATATGATATTCAGGAATATGTGAAAAGGGGAAATGGTAGAATAACTTCCCATTCTGTTTTCCTTCCAGTCCATCATCAGCAATCCTTTTGTTTGCTTTTCCTTTTTCTCTCTCTCTCCATCTCTCTCTCTTTCACTCTCACTTTCTCTCTCTTGCTGGACATCATCCACTCAACACAAACCTCCCGCTCACCCTACCATCCATCCCTGATATAATAATATTATTTCGCAGTTGCATTCAGATTTGATAGGTTCACTGAACTCGAAACGTAATTTGTTTTTTTTCCGACACACTGCCATAACTGCTGAGCTTTTCCAACATTCTTTCAGACTGTGGAGAATTTTATTTCAGATCGCCAGCATCCACATTTTCTTGTTGTTGTTGTTTCGCGGGATGCCAGCATTACTGGCAAGGACAGTATTTGTTGTCCATCCTAACTGTCCTTGACAATGGGGCCATTTGTCAAGGCAATATGGAGGCAACTACATTGTTGTGGATCTGAGGTGACACTTAGTTCAGACAGGGCAAAATGTTAGGTTTCTTTATCAAAGGTTATCAACAAAATAAGAAAGAAATCCTGATGGTTTATGATTGCCATGAGTGAAATTAGGCTTCATTCCTATTTTTGATATTGGAATTTAAATTTAGTCATCGGCTGTGATAGGATTTCAGACAATGCGTTTAGAGTCATAACCTGTGCCTCTGAATTACACAGTCAGTGACATTATTACTCTGTTTAAGAGTCCCTGTTGTGAAGTAACTTTGGAGACAAGAACAAGTTTGTGGTCAAACTCTTTGTAACTGGAATAGAGGTCAGAAGAGAACTGGAGCCATAAAATCTGTCGTTAACGAAGGGGTAGATGATGGGGAAGTCAGCAACAGAACTCAGGCAAATCTGGAGATTGGGGATATTAAGAAGCAGGTTTGATGACAGAGAGAATATGGAGATATAAAACAGTTCACGCAAAATGGAGACTCAAGGTTCCGAACAGTCTTTTTACCTTCTCAGATGTTTATGACTAAGTAGTTTGGAAATGCATGAGAAGAAAGTGGCGTTTGTGACTGAAAGTTTCTGTATTTGTTAAATATAATCAACCAGCATAGCAATAACATTCAGCATCATTTATAGAATTGACAGAGATAGACTTACCAGGAACACCAATAATAGCGAGGATGGGATAGTACCCAGCTTGAATAGTCATCAATACAGCTCGTATCCGCAACTGTAACCGTGGCCAATCCTGAGAAAGCCAATAAAGACCATCGGATAAACTCCTGTCCATTGTTGTAACATTCCAGTCTAATGTTCTCAGAATCTGATCCATTGTTGGAACATTCCAGTCTAATGGTCTCAGATTCGTATCCATTGTTGGAACATTCCAGTCTAATGGTCTCAAATTAAAATCCATTGTTGGACCATTCTAATGTTCTCAGTTTCTGATCTCTTTCTCTTTCTCTGTCGCTGCTGATCCCAATCTTGTTGAGGTTGACTCTGCGCCGAATACTATGGGATAACAAGGTGAAAGAAGTCCCTAATTATGGAAGGGGGAAATCCTCCAGTGACCCAGTTAGGTCCAGGAAGACTGATATTAATCACAGTCACTGAACAAACAGTTCCAGTTAACCCATTTCACGGCAACTCTGATATATCACAATAATACTTGGTGTGGCTGGGATTTTGATATCGCTGATTATTGGGCTCGTGGCACATCTCCAGTTGTAAACATAGAGATGAGGGAGAGACATAATTCTTTCTCTTCACAAGCTTGATGATTCTGCTATGTTTTGGCAGTATAGGAATTGCTGGGCTCCCGAGGCCGTCTGTGTCTGATCACCAGGCCTGCTGCATCTTCTCGTTTTAATTATTAATGTTTAACTTTGACTTTTGTCTGTACAGCATTTAACGGCTTATGTGGATTTAGGCATTTTTGAGAGACACCTACAGAGCCATAGACGGTGTAGATGCAGTCCATTCCTTGTGTTCTTGCAGCTGCGGCCTGGTCCTATGGAGTGATGGTCAAACTCTCACAGAACCAGGATTCTTAGTTTTACATTTTGCCAGTTATTGCTGGAGTCTCAGCAGGGTAGGAAGGCAGTAAATCTCTCCCGGGTGCTACACACTGTCTCTGTGATTTCTCTCGGAACTGTCTTTTGATGTTCTTTCCTCTTGGTTTGAAGAACTGCATGTCAGCCAATCTGTTTCCTGCATTTTTTTTTGACATTTGTGTGCTTATTGGAAGATACGATATTGGAGCAGTTACTGTATAGCTGTTAAATAAACTATTATTCTGCTAAGTTTTCCAACAGAATTATGTTATTGCAAGTTCCTCTTCCTTTTGTTGCCTTTTAGCGGTAGTCTTCAGATAAATTGTGTTTTGCTTAATGTCGAATATTTTGACTAAGTAAACTCTATCTCAAACACAGCATCTCACATTTACAGCGGAATGGGCCGAGATGGAAGAGTGATAATCATGTCAGGAATTATATCAGATACTCAATCCACCTCTCAAGATCCAGCCCGGACACGTATAAGACCAGATGAGATACCTGCTCAGCATGAAGTACTGCGTAGACCAGGCTAGTGTACTGCTCAGCAATCCGTCCAGGATCGAACACTGTTTAGAGCTCACCAGTTCACGACGTATTGTTCCAACAGTGCATTGATCCATAAACTTGGACTAGATGATCTGTTCAGCACAGGGCGCTGTGCAGAACACACAAAGGCATTGTTTTATACACACGGATTGGATATCTGTTCAGCATGGGGAGCTGTGCAGCGAATAGCAGTGAATTTATCCATTAACCTGGAGCAGTTACCTTCCCAGCATACACAGCTGTGTAGACCAATCACTGCATTGCTCAGTAACACTGTGTTAGATCACTGCCCAGCATGGGGAAAGTTGCAGCTCATGCTGAAAGTGACAGGATGTGCAGCTCCCTCCATTTACAGCTCCATATCTCCATTGTAGCATGACACAGGAGTGCTGTGGGTGTGAAACTCACTGCCAGCAAGAGATGGCGGGGGAATCAGTTTAAATACCAACAAATGGGAAGAGCTTGCTTAAAAGAGAGGGGGAGATTGAGACAGAATTTCAAAGAAGGATCTGATGGTAGGTTTAAAATTGTGAAATGAAAACATTTCAATAGCATCTTGCAATATAGGCCACTGTTTCCGTGAATGATGGGTGAGCAGGACATTGGTGTAAGTTAAGATGATGGAGAGTTTTGGATAAACATTTGTTCTGCAGATTTGTAACTGGGAGTAGGATCGGCAGAATCTTCGACTCATTGGGGTGAATCGAACAATAATTTGTCTCAGTGCCATTTTCCTTGAGTGTGGCAGAGGGGTTGTCTGCACGAGGCAGATCTAGTTTCCTGGTGCTATCTTATCGAACTCACCTCATTAACTATACACCCCACCCCCATGGTGTCCCTCTCATTCAATACCAGCATGATTATCCCACGCATCATGGCTGGAGGTACACACTATCTCCCGGATGTCCCTGGATATTCAGTGATCCCTGGTACTGCTGACATCATTTAAAGTCCAATGGGCACACGGTTGAGCTTTCCCAGTTTGGAGCTGCCCTGCATAGTTTACCGAGCATGGCAGATAAGGGGAAATTACACCACAGGGGCTTGTCGACAGGGGCACGGAGGTCCTGGTGAATAGTCTGTACAGAAAGGAACTATTCACTTCCCAGACAGAGCCGCACTAAGACCCACCGAGCATGGTCTGAGCACATCACCCAGCTCAGTGCAGTATCTGCGGTCCAAGAAAAGCCTAGCAATACTGGAAAAGCACCTTTCCCGCTCTGGCATGATAAGAGTCACCGTATTCTCTCTACTCTCTCACACTCACTGTATATCTGTTAGCGCCTTCCCCAGAATAAGGCTCCAGCACTCTCACCACTACAATGCAGCACCTTCTCTCTCTCTCTCTCTCTCTCTCTCTCTCTCTCTCTCTCTCTCTCTCTCTCTCTCTCTCTCTCACTCACCTGTGCAATATCCCCACATGGTTATAAAATGTTGTAATGAGTACAGTTTCTAGAATTCTCTGGGTGATGTCGTTTGTACGATGTTCCAGATAATTTTCAAAATAATTCAACTTTAGCAAAATGTTCATTCCCCAGTATGTAACACATCAGAGGAAGGAGCAGAGTTTTACTTTTTCGAAATCACTCAGGATGAAAGTGCATCATGAGGCCATTAATCCTCCCTAATATGCTCCACTATTCAGACAAAGGGAGAACCTAAACACTTGAAGACTCACTCACTTCTTGAAGACAGGTGCCACTTTGGAGTTCTGCCAGTTTTACTGGAACATTCCCGTAATCCCGAGAGTTATTGAATATTTCACACAGTGCCACCAGTCACTCTGTAACCACTTCTATTAAAACCAGCTATGAATTGCTCATCAGCTGTTTACCCTTGGTCTTTTCTGTTTGAGAAAAGCCTTTGTCGTTTTGGTAGAGACAGTGCAAAAACTTTCATCTGACTACAATTTTGTTTATAATATTGAAACTCTTTGTGCCTTCCCCTGAGAGAAAAGATGTAAAATACTGTTTTAAATTCTCTGCCTGTTCCCTGAAACCAGTTCCCCAGTCACATCCTCCAACTGTCCCACAATTTCTTTCCTGCCTTTCTTCCAAGGGTCACACATACATCATGAACGTTTTTTATTCGATATGGGAAAACTTTCGTGGTTAGTTTCTTTTTCGTATTTCTTGCCAGTTTTGGAATATTTTTCTTTGTATTTTGTTTTATACAATCTGCTTCTGGTTCCAAGAGTAAACTTCCCAAATGTGGCCGACGCGAGAACTCACCAATTTGAATTCTTTAGTTTGTGATTTATTAGTATCCTTCACAGCCTTTGTGCATCATGGGTGGTTCATCTTCACATCTTCATATCATCTTCTTTTTGACCAGAGTGAATAATAGCTGGGTGTTATTAAGCAGTACCTGCTTAAATGTTCCCCCACCCCCACACATCTGCTGACCTTCACCTGTGTCTATTTTCACACTTCGTATTTGACCAGATATATTACATAAATCTGCATTTTGAAATACCTGACTCTTTTCAGTCTTTCAGGGCGAACCTGTGTATGTGGCTGAACACATGGAGAGTGACTCCATTCTCTCAGATATTCTGGCTCTGTGATTTCTGTTCGATGATGCCACATTCCAGTGGGAAGCTTCCTATATTACATCATTTTCTCTCAAACGAGAATCCCCCTCACTCTGATGTACTGAGCCTTCAGCTGTGACTGTCCCGTCTCCCTCACTTCTGCCCTCACTCCATCCCCTCCTTCCCAGAACAATGATAGATCTCCCCATGCCCTCACTTCCTACTGCACTAGAATCCACATTCACAGAATCATCCTCCGTCTCCAGCAGGACAGCACCATCAAATACATCATCCCCTTCCGTCCAGTGTCAGCATTTTACAAAGACTATTCCTTCTGTGGCACGCTCCATCACCCCGAACACTTTCCCACACCCCCATGGTACCTTCCCATGTTACTGCAGAAGCAGCAACATTTTCCCATTCACCTCTTCCCTCCTCACTGTCCTAGGACCTAAACACACTTTTCAGGTGAAGCAGCATTTCAGTGGTACTCTTTCAATCCAATTTCCTGTCATTGCTGTTCACAATGCAGTCTCCTTTACATTAGTGAGCCAAATAGAAACTGCTTTGAGGAACATCTCCACTCTGTCTGTAGGAATGACCCTTTCCTTCCGATTGCTCCCCATTTCAATAACCGACATTGCTGTCAGGATAATTAGAATTCTTTGAGGAGGTAACGACGCGTTTAACCAGAGAAAAGTACCTATCTGAACTTCCAGAAAGCCTCTGATATGGTATTGCACAGGAGGCTGCAGAGTCAGATAAGGACCCATGGTGTCAGAGGCCAAGTGCTGGCATGGATAAAAGGTTGGCTCTCTGGCAGGAGGCATAGTGAGGATAAAATTGTCCCTCTCAGGTTAGCAGCCGGTGACTAGCAGTGTTCCACAAGAGTCAGTGTTATGACCACAACATTTCACTTTCTAGGTTAATGATCTGAGTGGTGGGACAGAAGGCATTCTGACTACGTTTGCAGATTATGCAAAGATAGTTGGAGGGGCATGTAGTATTGAGGAGGCAGGGAGCCTGCAGAAAGATTTCGACAGTTTAGGAGAGTGGGAAAAGCAGTAGCAGATGGAACACAATGTGGGAGAGTGTGAGGTCAGGCACTTTGGTGTGAAGAATACAGGCATGGACTATTTACTAAATGGGACAAAAAATCAGAAATCTGAGTAACAAAGGGACTTTGGATTCCAAGCGCCGGATTCACCTTAGATAAACTTGCAGGTTTAGTCACTAGTTAAGAAGGCAGATACAATGTTGTCATTCATCTCGAGAGGAGTAGGATATAATTATGGGGATTCTGAGGCTTTCTAAGGCTCTGGTCAGACCACATTTCCAGTATTTTGTGCCTCATTCCTCAGGAAGGATGTGTTAGCCTTGGTGTGTGTCAAGAGAAGGTTCAGCAGAAATGAAAAGCTTAACACATGAAGAACATTGGAGGATCCTGGGTTTAAAATCGATGAAGATTAGAAAGATGGGGGGGGGGGGGGGATCCAATTGAAACTTACAGAATACTGAATGACCTGGATACAGACAAAACTGGCAGGACGTTTGCACTAGCAGGAGGACACAGGCTTAGAGCAAAGGGAAAACCCATTAGAACGGAGATAAGATGAAACGTGTTTAGCCAGAGAGTGGTGAAATTGTGGAATTCTTTATCACAGAAGGCTGTGGAAACCAAATCATTTGGCACCAACGATATAGCCAGGAAAGGGACTGAGGATCTGAAAAGTGACTACAGAGAGTTAGTTTAGAAGCTGAAGAGCAGGACGAGTAGAGAAGTGATCTCAGGTTTGTTACCAGTGCCACGAGCTAGTTAGATGAGGAATAGTCAGCGAATGCAGCTTTACACGTAGCTGCGAGGCTGGTGCAGGAGGGAGGACTTCAGATACCTAGACCATCGGGATACCTTCTGGGTAAGGTGGGACCTATATATGAAGGACGGGTTGCACCTGAACTGTAGTGGCACAAATGGACTGTTTGTGAGGTTTGCTCGTGGGATTCTGGCGGGTTTAAACTAGTTTGGCAGGTGGGTAGGAATAAGACCACATGTCTGAGAGTGGGTGAGTTGCAGCCGGGACAATGACAGGATATATTGAATATATCAGGAAGGTTTCTCACGCGATGAAACAAAGGGATCGGTTAAGGTGCGTCTGCTTTAATGCAAGGACTGTCCGAAATAAGAGTGGCGAACTTCGAGCATGGATCCGTACTTGGGGCAACGATGTCGTGGCCATAATGGAGACGTAGGTTTCACAGGGGCAGGGATGGCTGCTTGATTTCCCAGGGGTTAGAACGTTTAAAAGCGTTTCGGCGCAGCACGGTGGTACAATGGCTCGCACTGCTGCCTCACAGCGCCAGAGAACCGGGTTCAATTCCCACGTCAGGGAACTGCCAGTGCGGATTTTGCAAACTTTCCCTGTGGATTTCCTCCGGTGCTCCGGTTTCCTCCCATAATCCAAAGATGTACAGATTAGGTGAATTGGCCATGCTAAATTGTCCGTCATGTTAGATGAAGGCGGAAATGTAGAGGAATGGTTTTGGGTGGGTTGCTCAATGGAGTGTTGGTGTGGACTTGTTGGGCCGAAGGGCCTGTTTCCACACTGTAAGAAATCTAATCTAATCTAAAAAAGAACAGGGTGGCAGGAAAATGAGGAAGGGGTGGAGAATTGTTAATCAGAAAGTGCGTCAGAGCTACATAAATGAAGGTTGTTGAGGAATGTTTGTCTACTGAGTCAGTATGGGTGGAAGTTAGGAACAGCAAGGGATCAGTTACCGCATTTGTGGGTTTTCTGCAGACCACCATAACAGTAGAGAGACTGAAGATCCCATAGGCGGGCAGATTCTGGAAAAATGCACAAGTAGCACGGTTATGGTTATGGGTGATTTCAACATTTCCAATATCGACTGGAACCTCCTAAGTGCAGATGGTGTGGATATAGCCGTTTTTACAGTCTGTAGGAGTTAATATTCAATTCCACAAATTCACAGCCTGAATCCATTATGGCTGTTCTCCATTTTCTGTACACTCTCCCTCCTGGGCTCTCTAAGTTCGTGTCTTGTTTTGCTCCATTCAACAGAGAAAATCAATTTTTTTTAATATTTACACATTAATTTACACCCATTATCTATCTTTGTCTCTTTCACCACAATTTTAAGCCCATTTGTATTTCACACTGGGCCTCCAAACACTCTTTCCCACCTCTGCCAAGATACTAAAGCGCTCATTTTCCAATCCTTTACACGTCTGAAGAAGATTTGCACTGGACTTGAAACATTAACATTGTTTCTCTGTCTCTGCAGGTGTTGCCAGACCGCTGAGTTCCTTCAAAAATGAAAAGTTCTAGAATACATTTTCAATATAGAAAAGATCAGTGGATACAGGAAATCTGAAATAAAAACAAAAATTGTTGGACTTACTGGGTGCTTTGAGAAACAGTCACAGAACCCGAAAGATTAACTCTGCTTTCACTCCACAGATGCTGTCAGACTTGTCAGTGTCGTCAGCAATTTCTGGTTTTGAACAAGTTTCAAACATGTGTGTCAAAGCTGCTCACACGCCCTGACCAACATGGAGCGCCATACACCGGGAAGTGAATGATAATGCAAGGTATACAAATTCATTTGCTCTGAAACTACATAAGGCTGTCATCACCGACACTACAGAGTTCTTAATCATGGTCATGGAGAGAAACAGGGAAACACAGTCGCTTTAAACAAAAGATGGCATTACTGGAGGTGAAAACGTTAAATGCTTTTGAGGAATGCGACAAATTGGAGGCATGGCATCCTGAAGATACCCAAACAGGATGAGAATTTTTTAAAAAAGGAAGCGTTCCCACATCAGAAACCTGGATAGGGCACTGTGTACAGGGGAGAACGGTGACTGGGTCCCCGTGCGAATGAGGACAGGCAACAGAATTGCATTGCAGATATTGCAGCTCCAACTGGGCATTCATGTGATGCTGCACATCATAGCAGCTGTAGTAGCAGCAGCAGCAGCAGCAGAATTATATTCAACCACAATATAATCTCTCAGTCTACCATTACCATGAAGCCGATCTCCGCTTCAGTGATGAGTGTGGGTGAACCTGCCACGGTCAGGACCGTGTGTACCTAAACCTGATGACAACCCATCCAAGCTACCACACTTACAGCTTACATTAACAAACAACAGAATTAATATCTGATAGAGAGGGAGCAATGACCCCAAGGCTGTGACCATTTCTTTTAAAACCAGCTGTGAATTACTGCTGGCTTGTCTACTCTTACTCTTACCAGTTCGAAAACTCCTTGTTCCTTTTGTTAGACACGGTTCGGGAACTTCCCTCCTATTACCATTTTGTTTACATCATTGAAATACTTACTGTCCCTTCCCCTGTGAGGAAAGATGTAAAACATGGGTGTAAATTATCTGTCTGCTCCATGCAGCCAATTCTTCAGTCACACCCTCCAATTATCCTCAATATACTTTCCTGACTTAATTTCACCTAAGGTCACACACTCATCTTGAACATTTTTTATATGCTCGGAAAATCTCATGCTGCTTGTTTTTGTATTTCTTGCCAATTTACTACATCATGTCTTTTCTCCCCTTTTCCTCGCTTTCTAGATTCATACAGTCATATCGTGCACAAACAGACCCTTTGGTCCAGCTTGTCCATGCTGACCAGGTTTTCCAAACTAAACTAGTCCCATCTGATTGCATTTTGTCCAGATGCCTCTAAACGTTTCCCATTCATATGTTTGTCCTCATGAGTTTAAAATGTTGTAGCTGTACTTGCATCTCCCACTCTTCCTCTGACAGCTCATTCCATATACACATATCACCCTCTGTGTGAAAACATTGACCCTTCGTCCATTTCAAATCTTCCCTCTTTCACCTTAAACATATGCCTTCTATGGTTGAACTCCCCCATCCCGTGGCAAAGACCGTGGCTGATCACTCTATTCATACCTCTCATGAGTTTGTAAACTTCTACAATGTCATTCCTCAACCTCCGACACGCTATCTGACATTAACTTTACGAACAAGCATTTAAAGATAAGCACTGCAAATATGAAACAGTATTCAAATGACAGGTAAATAACATTCAGCCCAAGCTTCATACTGTGATTTGTTTTTTTCTCCATGTTATAATACTAAGGCAGCAGGAAACTGTTACGAGTACCAATATGAGGTCAAACACCTGAATTGCTTTGTCCAAATGGGGTGATGATCTCTACAGTGAAAGCGCATCACTGGCCTGAACCATGTGAGAAGGGGAATTCTTATACCACACGGGCAGCGTGCAGTTGCCTTTAGCAGATTGAGATGAAGGCTGAGTGTACTTTTTGCAATTTGGATCACAGTGTGAATTCAGTGCAAAGGGGGAGAGGTGTTTTCAATAAGGTTAACTCAAAGAAGGAAACTTTCCGAGTGAAATGTGAGTGGGAAGTGTAAAACAGCATGAATGGAGAGGCCGAGCCACACTGAGACCAGAGGCAAAGTGGCAGCACGAAACGCAGCTTGATGCTACTGCAGAGTAGGTAGTCTTGATCAAAGAGTTTCAGGTGAAGTGGGGAGGGACCATAATGTAAGAGAATGTACTCTGTAACTTGTGAGGGAGAACCTGGAATCACGAAGGGGACAGGAGCAGGGAAGAGGATGGGGGGAATTCAGGAAGCACAGCTGAAATTCATGCCTAGCATCTGCTTCTGGTCCCTGAAATAAACATTATAAATCTGGCGCTCCACTAATGCTCATCAATAGTATCCTTGAGAGCCTTTGTCAACCATGGGTGGTTCATCTGCTTACCGAGTTCTTCTTTTTGAACAGAAACAATAATTACTGAGCGGTTTGGGATATCTGCTTGAATATCTGCTCATGTATACTCACTGACCTTCCGCTGGGTCTATTTTCACATTCCGCTTCAGACCAGATGTGAGGCAGAAATCCTCAAATTAGATGCCTGTTTCGTTTCAATCATTCAGAGGGAACTTCTGCCTTTGGCTGAACACAAGATCAGCGGAGGCTGACTCCATTATCCAAGTTTCTGCATCTCTGTTGTTTCTGTTTGACGATGCCACATTCCTGTGAGCTGCGTCTAACGTGACCTCCTTTTCCATCAAACCAGAAATCCCAGAACTCTGGTGGACAGGGCCTTCAGCTATGACTGTCCTATCTCCCACGGTGTTGCCCTCAATCCGTCCCCTCCATCCTAGAACAATGATAGATTCCTCCTTGTCCACACTTCCTCCTGCACGAGATTCCACATTCACATATTCATCTTATGCCATTTCCAGCATCTCTAGCAGGACAGCATCATCAAATACATCTTCCTCTCCCGCCCACTGTCAGTATTTCGCAGGGACCGTTCCCTCTGTATCACCGTCCATCACCCCGAACGTTTCCCCACTCCCCCATCGCACCATCCCATGCAATTACAGAAGTTGCAACACTTGTCCATTCATCCCATCCCTCCTCACTGTCCAAGGCCCCAAACATAGCTTCCAGGTGAAGCAGCATTTCACTTGTAAACTTTCAATCTGATCTCCTGTCATTGCTGCTCATAATGCAGTCACTTTATATTGGCGAGACCAAATAGAGTTTGCTTTGAGGAATACACCCACTCTGTCTGTAGAGAAAACCCTGACCTTCTCATTGCTTCCCATTTCAATAACTTACCTTGCTCTTATGCTAACATTTCAGCCCTGGGCTGCTGCAATGTTCCAAGGCAGCACAACTCAAGCTCGAGTAACAACTCACTTTACACTTTCGTACGTTACAGCCTTTAGGAGTTAATGTACAATTTCATAACTTCACAGTCTGACCCCATTCTAACTGTTCTCCAGTTTCCGTACAATCTCCTTCCTGGCCTCCCGATGGTCTTGTGTGGTAGTATCTTCTTTATCTTTCACTCAATCAAGAGCACCCCTTTTCCCCATTCACATCTTAATATAAAGCTATTTCACATGATCTTCTAGTTCACCACTACTAAAAGTATGTTTATCTTTTGCCACACCCTCTTTTACCCGTCAACCCACTCCCCAGATCTGTCAAGGGATTATAAAGCTCATTTTCCAATCCTTTTCAGTTCTGAAGAAGTGTCATACTGGACTTGAAAGGCTAACTCTGTTTCTCTGTCTCTGCAGATGATGCCAGACCTGTTGAGTTTCTCTAGAAATGAATAGGCTCAGAACAAGTTTTCAATTAAACAAATGACTATGGATACTGGAAATGAAAATGCAAAAATTGCTGGAGAAAATGGGAGCTTTGTAGAAGGGTCACTGGTCCTGAAAGATTAACTCTGCTTTCACTCCACAAGATGCTGCCAGACCTGCTGAGTTTCGTCAGCAATTTCTATTTTTGAACAAGTTCCATAGACGTGTGTTAAAGCTGCTCAAACAGTCTGTCTAACACGGAATGCACTAGGATGTAACCGATAATGCAAGGTGTACAAATTCCTTGATCTGAAACTGCATAAGGCTGGCATCACTGACACTGCAGAGCTCTTAATCTTGGTCAGGGAGAAAAACAGAGGGGAACACATTCACATCAAACACTGAAGATGGCATTGAGGGAATGGAAAATATTCAGATGCATATGTTAAGGGGTTTGAGTAAAGTAACAAATTGGAGGCGCAACACCAGAAAGAGACCTTCAGCAGAATCAGAATAGGAAAATGGAAGTGTTATCACATCAGAAACCAAGTTAGGACACTGAATACAGAGCTGATGGGTGAATGGGTCTTGGTGTGAACTGAGGGATAGTCAGTTGAATTGAATTGAACATATTGGAGCTCAAAGTGGGCATTCATGTGGTGCGGTAGAATCACAGCAGCAGCAGAATTGTATTCAACTACAATCTGTAACATTTTCCCCAGGATAATCCCTCAGTTTACCATTACCATCAAGCTAATCTATGTTTCAGCGACGAGTGTGGCTGAACATGATAGGGTCAGAACCATGTGTACCTAAACCTGATGACAATCCATTTAAGCTACCGCACTTGACTGGTTATATTCGCAACAGCAGGACTAACATCTGATACAGAGGACGAAATGATCCCAAGACTAACAGATCATATCGAAGTTGTGCAGTGCTGCCACATCCAAACATAAATGTCCCTGGACTATTCAACAACTCACAGGAGGAGAGGACTCCATACATATCACCATCCTAAATAACGGGACAGCCCTGTACATCAGTGTAAAAGACATGGTTGTATTATCTGCACCATCCTCAGCCAAAAGTGTCGAGTTGATGATCCACCTCACCCTCGTCGTGCTGCCAGCAGTTATTCAATAAGGTGTGTTTATTAAACGCAATTTCGCTGCAACACAATTCGTGAATTGTGCCCCTTTCTTTATAAAGCGAGCTCCCGTTCACTGTTATGGGAGTCCGTCTCTGGCACCAGCTGAACATCAAATCCCAGCCTCAGGATCCCTCTGTTTGCCAAATGCACCCTCAGTGTGTTCAGATAAAGCAGGAATGTAATCTGCTCTGCAAGCCTTGAAACTGAGCCTGAATGTGGGATTTGTAGTCTACATTTAGAAGGAATTTTATTTCAAACCGGGAGGGGAATATCTTGGAGAGAACTGGAATGCCGCATCGACATCACGTGGTCAGTCAGCTCGCGCGATTTCTGGTGAAGATCTTGGTGAAAGGTACAGTGCTGTAGTCAGTGACTGTAGTGTTAAAGTGTGGCATTTACTGCACTAACTCATTGCAATATACAGTTTAAAGATTTATGTAGCCTGTGCTATTGTTTGTGTTAGGCTGACTATTATTTTTGTTTTGATTTTTATTGGTAATTTTGGTGGTTCGCACCGAAGCCTCTTTTTCCCATTGGCCCCATTATTGATATTGCACCATTTTCTATATTACGGTATTCCACAGGAACACAGCTGTCACAGTATTGGATCACTGCCTGTAATTATTGCTGATTCTATACCTCCACAACCAAACTCCTGCACTGTCCACCCCCCCCCCCCCCTTCTGTGTCTTGAAATCCTTATTTACATTCAGTACCTTAGCTTTCACAGCGTGATCAGGGAAATAATTCCCCAAGTTCACCAGTCTCTGAGTGCAGACATTTAGTCTCATCTCAACGCACTTTGGCCTGTCTGTACCCAACACTGTGAGCCCATGTTTTGAACATCTCACCCAGGGGAATTATCATCCCTGCTTCCAATCTATCTCGCCATGTCAGAGTTTTATATAGTTCACCATTTTCCTAAACCTCATGGAATACAGGCGCAGTCGCCCAAACTCTGTTCCCACAACAAGCCTGTCATCCCAGAGATCAGTCTGTTCATCCTTCGCTGCTCTCCCTCAATGTCAGGTTTGACCTGACATTGTTCAAATTGTTCAAAACTGCACAACTGGTCAGGTTTGACCTGACATTGTTCAAATTGTTCAAAACTGCACACAATACTGCACAATGTTCAAGATGGGGTCTCACCAAGAGCCTGTCCAGCTGCAGTAAGAGACCCTTACTCCTGTACTCAAAACATCCTGAAATGAAGGTCAGCACACCATTCATTTTCAACAAAATTGTGTATTCCCGTGACAGCTGAGCCTGCTCTAACCTGAGTGGGAACCTTACAACAAGCTGGTAAAGTGTGGCTGCTGCTGTACAGGGTCTTAGTGAGATCGCATCTGGAGTAATGTGCACAGATTTAATCTCCTCACTAAGAAAGGGTATTGGTATTAACTCAGATATTATTCCCTCAACTGATTTCTGCAATGAAGGTGTTAATCATAGAATCCCTATAATGTGGAAGCAGACCATTTGACCCATCGACACCACGCTGATCCTCTGAAGGCCATACCATACAAACCCCACTCCCGAACCCCCTTCCCAACCCAATCTCTGCAACCTAACATTTTCCATGACTAATGCACCTAACTGGCACATCTTAGGACTTTGGGAGAAAACTGCAGTACCCGACAGCCATCCCTTGCAGGCACAGGGGGAATGTGCATAATCCACACAAACAGTGACCCGAGACTGAAACTGAACCAGATCACTGGTGCTGGGAGGCAGCAGTGCTTACCACTGAGCTACCTACTGTGGGCAACGCAAACTGCCTGCACAATTCAACACTCAAAATGTGGCATAACAGCAGGGAGATTGCATAAGTCTCCAAACTTGTCATTGTGCAACAGGATGAGGACAATGATATCTTAAGCGGCTTGGTCAGGAACAGGCGCAGGACATGCAAGACATCGAAGCTATAGTGTAGGAACACCAGGAGGACATTCAGCCCATCGTGTGTGTAAAGCAGGAACAGAATGAGTCCAATCAGCCACCCATGCCCCTTACACAGCAATTGGAGCCGATCTTTCACAGCCTCGTGCCTATTTCACAGGAATTGAAACAGACTGTCGAGATTATGGAAAGGGAAGAACTTAGAATAACCAACTTCACTCGGGAATGGAAAGGTATGAGCAAACGATTGGGACTGAAGACAAATTGTTCAAATCTATTATTACGGAATTAACAACAGGAGACTTTGAAAGTCAAACCACAATCCATCAAAGTTGACATGATTGTATTAAGGATAAATCATGTTTAAATGATTTATCTAGCATTTTCGTATTAAGAAGTGTGACAAACAAGTTGAATAAGGGGGATCTGAAAGATGTATTATATCTGGACTTCAAGAAGGCAATGCATAACATGCTTGACGAAAGATTAATATGGAAGACAAGAGCACATGGGGTTGGGACAATTTAGTTGCTTGGAGAGAAAATTGGCTAACCAATAAAAACCATGATATGGAGGTGCTAGCTTTGGACTGGGTTGAGTAAGGTCAATAATCGCATGGCACCAGGTTATAGACTGACGGGTTAGTTTGAAAACACAAGCTTTCATTGTCCTGCTCCTTCGTCAAGTGTTAGAGAGAGACGACCTTAGGCACAAAAATTATTAGGAAAAGATGAAAGGCTGATACAACACATGCACATAAATTGAACACACCTAAGATGGCTGCTAAATCTTAATTCGGTTCCAATGGAGATGCAGGTTTTGATTGATGAATATGCAAATTCCAGAGTTCCTTTCAACTCCTGTCTGGAGATCCTTCAGGTATTATCAATGTAAAGGAGGTGACCTTTCCATAAAGACAACGTATTTTAGGCATGCGGTCTTGTTTGGGGTCTGTATGTATCTTCAACTGGAATCAGACTGGGTTTATTTCCAAAGTAGGAGTTCATAAAATATCACATTGACTGACTGTCAACAAATTGTATATTTTTTGAGAAAATATAATGCATCTGGAAATAAAAGCCAGCAAATGAAAATTCATCTTACATATTAGATGTGTGTGTCGATGTTTCTGTGTGTTTGTGTGCACGTGCGTGTGTGTGTTTGAAAACAATTTGGAGTGTCTGTCGGATGGAGAGAGTGTGTGTGTGTTTGTGAGAGAGTGAGGGTGAGCATGTGAGTCTTTGGGAGGGTGAGAGAGGGTGTGCGTGCGTGTGAGAGAGGGGAGAGTGTGTGTGTGCATGTGAGAGAGCGGGAGTGTGTTTGTGTGCGGGGAGGAGAGGGTGAATTTGCATGGGTGTATTTAAAGGGGAGAGGGAAAGGATGTGTGCCTCCTCGTTAAACCACAGGCAGATTTAGCAGATCCCTTTCCCCACACACACTCTGTGGTTTCAGAGCTTCCCGTCTCTGCAGTCTCTGCTCCATTTGTTGTTCATGTTGCAGATGCAGATGCTGTAACTACACTCCCCATGCTCCATCCAGAGTTGGGTCACCAAAACCTCAGGTCCCCCTGAATGTCTGAGGCAGCTCACAGTACAACCTCCAGAAAACCATCCCAGCCCCTCCACTAACCTTTCCATAACAGGAGTCAGTCAGAGACTCAGCTCCAAGTAAGAGACCTGTTCCTTGACAATAATACTCGAGGGGTTTCCTCATGTGATGAACCGCACAATCATGTGAGAGGGACAAACACAGGCTTTCAGTGGTCAGGCACAGACCAAGTTTCAAAGATGTGTCTCAATACTGCTGGGACCCCCTTTCCAACTTGGAGAAACAGCCCCCCACATGCCATTTCATTGTTCCTGAGCTTCACAATGCCAGCACTCGATACACTCGGGAGTGAAAAAAACAACACCAGGGAAAGGTACAGAAAAACAAACAATTAATTAACTGATAACATGTTGTGAAAATATGGATAAGGAGAGAGGGGAGTGGGAGCAACTGGAGAAGTGAGACAACGGTGGGTCCAATCACAAGAATGAGAGCATTCAATAAAATTATTGCCAGATCAGTTGAAATGGTTATTTACATCAAATTGTGAATCTGCCTCACAGAACCATCCCAGGCACCATAAACTGGGACAAGGGACCAGCCAGAATGGCAAGCTATGCACACCATGCTCGTGGACTACTCTATAAACTGTTCTACCTGCCCAGCATGGGGACCATTGCAAACCTTTACCAGTATATTGCTACTATACTTGCACTACAGAAATGTCTTGCACGGGAAGATTTGTAACCCATCCAGTGGGTGACAGTAAATGGGCTCCCACAAATGCATGACTCTATATCTCCACTGCCGAAATATAAGGCAAGAGATTGTTTGTGTATATGTGTGTGTGTGTGTGTGTGTGTGTGTGTGTTGGTGGCAGTAGATTTGTAAATTGCTATTTGAGAGAGAATAGACATAGAGGAAATCAGATTAAATGTGAACAACTGACAGGGCTTTGTGTCATTAACAGAGGGAGACTGAGGACCGTGTCATAGACAGAGGTGACGACGTGCTTGTGAATATTAAAGTAAAGGCTTTGCCAGACCCAACAACAATATAAAACAATCCGTACAGGAATGATGGGATTTTGGTCTGCGTTTGGATAGAAGCCATGGAATACCGACTCAGCTTTGGTTAAGCAGCAGCAGATCATTGGCTTTATTAAGACTGTGTTTCATAGCTGAAGTTTCAAACAGCAGATGGGATGAACCAGTGAAGAATATTCTGCAGTTGTCAATAGTTAAAATTAGGAATGGTCAGGATATGGTGTCAGTAATCAGCTTGTGGCCAAAGGGATCACAGTAGTTGTGACTCGTCTGTTTCAGCCTCAGTTATTGGCCAGGGATGAGATGGAGCCAGAGGAAGGAAATGGAGTTTGCATCCAGAACAGAATACAGTGACCTCCAAGCTCTCAATATTTAAATAGCAAGGGCAGTGGTGCAATGAAAGAGAGTTGGTCAACAAACAAGGCCCAGTGTCAGAACTAAAGAAGGAGAGAAAGAATGAACAAGTTCACGGTTGTTTGTTGTGGTTTGGATCGTGAATACTTACAGAGTAGAGTAAATGAAAAGAACAGTAATACAGTCGCACATGGTTAATGCAAATAATATATCGACAGTGAAACTTACCAGGGACACCGACAATAGCCAGAATAGGATAATAAAAATATTGAATAATGTAAAGTGCATATTTGATCCGCGCTGTTAACGGCCACCAATAATATGTGGAAAGAATCCAAACATAATGGGATAAACTCCTGTCCATTGTTGGAACTTTCCAGTATAACGTTCTCAGATTCTGATCCAATGTTGGAACTTTCCAGTCTAATGTTCCCAGTTTCTGATCTCTCCCTCTCTCTGGAGCAGCCGATTCCTGTTAGTGCTATCGGTGGTGCTCCCGCCCATGCCAAGGGATAACATATTGAATGGAGCCCTTTTATCATGAAAAGATGGAAACCCTCCACTAGGATAATTAGAATCCATGGAGAATGACATTAGTCACAGTCACCAAACAAACAGGTTCAGTTAACCAGTTCCTTACATCATTTTACATAATACAATGAAAGGGAATATTTACTAGGTTTGGACGGAATGAATGAGAATTGCTGAGGGATAGATCATAAATCTTTCAATCTGTCTTCCCTGTATGTGAGAGTATTGTGGGAACACTGCACTGTTGTATATGATTCACCCTGTTAATAAAAGGAGACAGGAATAAAATAACAGCTGCATAAAATGTTTGGTGGAGACGTTTCTAGATATCTTTGTGTAATGCTGCTCCAAGTTTGAAATTCCCTGTTATCAAGTCCTTTCTTAACCTTGTGATATCATTCAGAGCATTGAAACTGCTGCTCAGGAACAGGGAGATACAGGAGGTAGTCACTCAACTGCTCAAGACTGGGAAACAGGGACAGCAGGTAGACACTCAACTGCTCGAGACTGGGACACAAGAACAGGAGGCAGTCTTTCAACTGCTCGATACTGGGACACAGGGAAAGGAGATAGAAACTCAACTGCTCGATAGCGGAACACAGGAACAGGAGGCAGTCACTCAATTGTTCGAGACTGGGATACAGGGAAATCTGGAGGCTAGTGAGGCCCCAGATTCCTGTTCTCCAGGAACAGGAGGAGGCGACACACTACCGACCAGTCTGGGACACTGAGAGAAATGGGAAATTGGCTTGTTACTAACAGGAATATCTGAATAAGTTGCATGAGCGAGCAATTCAATCCTGCTCCAACATTCTTCAAAACCATGGCTGATCTGATTGTGATTCCCTCATCCCATTTTACAGAGATTCTCCTCTCTGCAGCCTCTGCTCCATTTGTTGGTCATGTTGCAGATCCAGGTGCTGTAACTACAGTCCCCATGTTTCATCTAGAGTTGGGTCACCAAAGCCTCTGGTCTTCCTGACTTTCCACAGCAGCTTAAAACACAGCCTCCAGGAAACCATCCCCAGCATTTCCACGAACGTACAAAAACTAGAGTTAAGTCAAATGTCAGTCAAATGCAAATGAGAAGCCTTGTCTAAATCACTAACATGTTACTGAGTACATGAGCAGCAGAGAGTGATTAACACAGGCTTTCAATGGTTAGGCACAGAGCAAGTTACAAAGGTGTGACTCAAAACTGCTAAAACCCCACTATCTGTTAGAAACGAAAATCGCTTCTCAATAATCGCTCTAGACAAATTCAGGAAAACAAAGTTTTATTAACAAGTCAAGTCTGCAGAGTCGGGCACCCTTAAAGAAAAGGCGTGCTGAGGCTTACAAAGTCTCCATTATATATAGCACAAGTCCCTCCTCTCCTTGGCTCCAACAAGCCATGAGGTTCACATTCTTAAAAACATCATTATTTTTATCACAAAGTCTGCAACAAAAGGCTCCAGAGTCTCCAAAGTTTGTTGTTTTTCTCACCCTGTAGTCTTATCAGTCAAAGGCTTTAATCTGAAACAGATGTCTCAAGTCGTTCTCCCATCCTGGAGTCTTATCAGTCAAGGACATATCCTTCCCTGCTGTGTGAATGGCTTCATCAATCAAGAGCCTGCTTGTTTTTACTATCGCTCACAAATTGTCAGCATTCTGCACAATTTAAACTATTCTACTTTTGAGTATATAAAATGGTTGTTAGAAAAGAAAAAAAGTTTTGTCTTTTATTATAGATCAGTCTGTGGTCCAGGCACATCTTAAAGTTTAAACCGAAATTACCTCTCACAATTCCACCCTTTTCTTTCTTTAAGATGTGCCTGACCAAGATAAGCCCCCCCTTCCCTCAAGGGCCCGGGAAATCCTTGGTCTTTCGCAGCAACATCACTTTAAGTTCCCGTGTCCCATGTTGTGGAACCACCACTGCCTGGAGTCGGGAAATATTTTTCTGAATTAAAAACTGAATACAGGGAGTTAGGCAGGGTAATACGAGAACAAGAATCATGCCTCCCCCAACCACCAGCAACGCCGTGCGCCACCAGCTACCACCTAGGAGACCATCCCACCATCCGATGCCACTAAGAGGACGCCAAGATTGTACTGGCACATGGGCCAATCTCCGAATTTCATCGGAAATTTTCAAAACCGCTTTACCATTATCGTCAATTTCTAGACAGCAGTTTGTCAGGTTAAATTTCCCGCACACACCCCCCTCCGAGTCCAAAAGATAATCCAAGGCAAGTCGGTTTTGATATATAGCAGCCCTCATCTGATCCTGCTGCTGAGCCAACAGCTCTAGGGCCAGGGCAGTCCGGTTAGTAATGACCTCTACGACTGCTTGGAGCCTGATAATTCGATTTAGCATATAGATAGGAGTGCGATATCCCCATGATCCGTCCTGTGCCCAAGTAGCCGGCCCATAGTATTCAATAATCCGGGCCGGTGGCCACTCATCCCCCCAATCACCGACTTGGATCTCCCTTGGCGACCTACGCAGGGAGTCAAAGAGTTTAACTCCCAAATCATCGCCTTCCTCCCGGGGTAATAGGAAGAACGCAGGTCGTATTAGACCCAGGAAGCATACCCCAGCCCATCCCATGGGCAGTTTGGAGTATGCCTGATTACGCATATCCAAAATAGGCCATCTGGAGCAGGCCCTCCCTGCCTCACAACGTCATCCCACAACTCCTTTACCTCAGGGACGCCCTCATAAGGATCAGGACCACTGCAATTCCAATATTCGGATTGTTGACCCCGTGGCAGAGTCTGGACAGGATTATTCCAGCATTGATTCCCCTGACAACCACCGCTCCACACTCTTTTCATGCCATCGGAAGGGTCAGCACTTAGCTCGTAAGAGGAGGAATCAGAACGTAACCGAATGCAATTTTGATGATCTCGGTTTGCAATGTACCAAGCAATATTCTCAGGCAACCATACTCGCGTGGTTGCATCCAATATATTCTGACAGGGGCTAATCCCTACCTTCACGGTCCCCTTACCTTCAATACAGAACTGGCCCTCAGGGCTGTTTGTCAGTCTCCACCCCTGGCTTTTTCTGTCGTTGTCATGAGTCCAAGTGGTTTGCAGCAATTCCCCTATGTCTAAGCTTTGACCAGTCCACGGCCATTGTTCCGACATATGCGGCCCCCCACAGACCCAGCAATTGCTAACATTTAAAACAGTGGCTATTCTAGAGGTGAGATCAATAAACAGGTTTTGTGTAACATCAGGGAGTTCAATCTGTCCTTCTACCTCTTCGTATACCGATGGCACTTTAGGGAGCACGACCGTTCCCTGACGGTCTTGCTCTTTCCCCAACCCCCGATCAGGGATCTGTATCTTGGTCTCCTTGACTCTGTCAACCTGCTCCCTGAGCAACACGGAGGATAGGTCCCAACTCCCAGTTTTGCTAATACACACCCAGCGGTCATTTATAGGGCATCCATGGATTTTGCCACCGTATCCTTTATTATATACCTGATAATAGGGTCTCCCATCCTCCCAACATTCATGGCGTGCACTCACATCGTAACACCTATCGTCCACATAGGAATGGGACACAAATGATCCCGAATAGATTCGAGTCCCAAGTCTTACTGTAGTTCGACATTTGTCACATCTCCCCTCACCCTCCCCCACATACAGGAGTAAACTGATCAATATCCCCACCAATACAGTCCAAGTAGAGTTCATTATTGCTGTCTTTTCAGTTTTACCGACAACGGCTTGTCCCCTTGCTCGCATGACCAGGTGCTTTCTTCTTCAGGCGGAACAGGCCCCTTTATCCTTGATGCGTGGACCCACCCTTTTTCTTTCGTCCGAACAGCTGCTTCAGTTGTTAACAGAACCAGGAACGGTCCTTCCCACCGCGGCTGGAGCTTTTCGGCCTTCCAGGTTTTAACAAGTATCCAATCTCCGGGCTCCACCATATGCAGGAGGAAGTCGAGCGGCGGAGTCTGAGCCAGGAGACCTTTCCTCCGGAGTTCTGCAAAAGAACGGGATAAGGCCAGTAAGTAGGTTCGGATAAATACATCCCCCCCTTGTAGAGTGGGACATCCATCAACCTTACTCCAATACGGTAATCCGAACAGCATTTCATAGGGGGAAACCCCGACATCTCGGCGAGGTGCCGTACGTATCCTCAATAGGGCAATGGGCAGGCACTTTGGCCAGGGTAACTTAGTTTCTAACATCAGCTTAGTCAATTGGGTCTTGAGCGTGCCATTCATTCTCTCAAGTCGACCCGAACTCTGAGGATGCCAGGGTGTGTGGAATTTCCATTGGATACCCAGGGCATTACAGATCAAATGGTGTAGCTTAGAAATAAAATGCGTCCCGCAGTCGGAGTCAATAGATTCCATTATGCCATATCTCGGGATTATGTTCTCTAACAACAGTCGGGCCACGGTTGGTGCATCGTCTTTGGCAGTTGGGAAAGCCTCTACCCAGTGAGTGAAATGGTCTACTATTACTAGCAGATATTTCCATCTCTGTACTGGGGGTAATTCTGTAAAGTCGACTTGGATCCTCTGAAATGGCCTAATCGCTAGGGGCTGACCACCAGCTGGCATAGAACGCATGGCTTTCTGATTAATACGCCGGCAAGTGGGGCATCCGACTACCTCTTGTTGGGCTAATGTGTATATCCCCCTGCATACATAGTCTCTCAGGATTGTGTCACACATGGCTTGCACCCCCCAGTGGGTCTGATGGTGTAATCGGTGCAGAATACCCCGGGTGATCTGTTTGTTCAGTACTTGTCTCCCATCAGGAACCGTCCACTTCCCGTTAGTATCTAGCCGGGCACCCAATTGATCCATTTTATCAATCTCCCCCTGGGTGAAGACGGGTTGTTTAGCGAGCCCTTCCCTCAACGGTATTAACGTTAACAATTGGACGGATTTTTCGACCGCTGCCCGCTTGGCTTCCTCGTCTGCCAGCCGGTTTCCCACCGCTTCCGGTGTCGACCCCTTCTGGTGACCGGGTACATGGACTACTGCAAGTTCCGTAGGTAACGCCAGGGCTTCCAACGTTAGGCTGATCATTTGTTCGTGAACTAATTCTTTTCCCCGGGAAGTTATCAATCCTCGCTCTTTCCAGATTTTCCCGAAAGTATGAACGACTCCGTACGCATACTTTGAGTCAGTATATATGGTCCCCACTTTCCCTTCCAACAACTTCAGGGCCCTCTGGAGGGCGTACAACTCACAGGATTGGGCTGACCACTTCCCGGGCAGTCGTCCAGACTCAATCGTCCGTTTCGTTGCACCATCTATAACAGCATAGCCACTGTATCGTACTCCACTAATGCACCGGGAGGGCCCGTCGATATACAGTTCCTGTCCCTCACCCAGCAGGGCTTCTTGCAGGTCCTCTCGGCTTTTGGTCTGCAAGTCCACAAATTCCACACAATCATGCTCCTGTTCCCCGTCTGCAGGACGTCCGCACAGAAACTGGGCTGGGTTGCAACTGAGATCTTTTGCAAAATTGAGATCGTTCCCGGTCATCAAAATCGTCTCATACTTTAGGATGCGAGAGTCTGTTAACCAGCGGTGAGCCTTTTGAGCCAGTATGGCACTAACCGAATGTGGGGAGTATACTGTGATCCTTCCTCCAAAGGTAAGTTTTCGGGCCTCTTCTACTAACATTGCCGTAGCTGCCACTGTCTGTATACAGGTCGGCTATCCACATGACACAGGGTCCAACATTTTTGACAAAAATGCAACCGGCTGACGTTTCCCTGCCCGCAGCTGAGTGAGCACACCCTGGGCAATTCCACCGGCGCTATTAACATATAAC
This sequence comes from Chiloscyllium plagiosum, assembly GCF_037043375.1. Classification (NCBI taxonomy): domain Eukaryota; kingdom Metazoa; phylum Chordata; class Chondrichthyes; order Orectolobiformes; family Hemiscylliidae; genus Chiloscyllium; species Chiloscyllium plagiosum. Next base: position 91,048,582 of record NW_028270152.1, read on the forward strand.
TGGAACGGTTCCTTCAGGGTGGCTAAAGCCAATACCGGAGCTCGAATCAGTTTATTTTTAATAATATTAAATCGCTGCTCCTCCTCATCTGACCAGTCCACCTTTTGTCCTTCTTGCCCCAGTTTGTCGTACAAAAATTTTACTAAAGTGGTGTAACTTTCAATCCATATCCGGCAATACCCTACTAGTCCCAGGAATTGTCTGACTTCCTTCTTCGTCCTGGGTATTGGCATACCCGTAATTCCTGATATTCGTTCTGGCGTGATACGGCGGTGCCCCTTACTGACTTGATGGCCCAGATATCTTACTTCTCGCTCCACAAACTGGAGTTTTGTCCTGGAGACGCGTAGACCCTGTTTCCCCAGGAAGTTCAACAGGGCAACGGTGTCTGCTCGTACCTCCTCTTCTCTTGGTCCTGAGAGTAAGAGATCATCGACATATTGGAGCAATTGATTCTCCGCGTTACACTGAAATCCTCCTAAGATCTGCTCCAGTATTTGTCCAAACAAATTGGGTGACTCCGTGAATCCCTGCGGCAAGACCGTCCATCTTAACTGTCGCTTTCGTCCTGTGAAGGGATTCTCCCATTCAAAGGCAAAAAGGTTCCGACTTTCTTCGTCAAGGGGGCAACTCCAGAAAGCATCCTTCAGATCTATTACGCTGAACCATTCATGTTCGGGGGGAATTTTACTCATTAACGTGTAGGGATTAGGTACCACCGGGTATCTAGCCTGGACTACTTCATTCAAACCCCGCAGGTCTTGCACCAGCCTATATGTCCCGTCCGGCTTCCTCACAGGGAGTATTGGAGTATTGAAAGGGGACATGCATTCCTCCAGTAGTCCATCTGTGATTAATCTTTCTATCACAGGTTGTAACCCCTCCCGTCCTTCCATAGCAATCGGGTATTGTTTCCTTCTTACCGGGCCTCTTCCTGGTAACATGGTGATTTGGAAAGGTTTGATGTTTAGACCCCCTCTGTTCCCCTCTCGGTACCAAACTTCCGGGTCTATTTGTTGATCATCTTCTTCGGTGAGGGCGAACAACCTTACCACCATTTCCCCGTTACTTGGTACCGTTCCGATCCCTAGTTTGACCTGCAAGTCTCATCCTCACAAATTAAACCC